>NC_051158.1:107763439-107807052 GCF_013339745.2 Dermacentor silvarum | reverse complement strand
CAAAAAGTTGAAGGCGTCCGGCGGTTGAATTACGAATGACTCCATGGTCTCGAACGTTTAGGGGTCGCATTGCTTGAGTACCAATATTTGCGTATAGGGAGCAGCTCACCGGCGTTTCCGTGCTGTCTGGCATCGTCCTTCGCACGGAGGAGGACTAGTAGCCGACGTCCGCTTGTAAAACCTGTTCTTCTGACACCATGTAGCCAGGAGGGAAGAGCGAGACGGCCAGAAGAGGAGTCACATACGCACAGGTTTAATGGTCTCCCCTTCGTGTTGTACTTCAAGAAGAAGAATAGCACGCGCTGCCAGATCACCGACCACACACAGTTATGGGGAACTGTGTCTCCCCGCTTTCACTAGATGGCAGCATGTAGAACAAATGGGACAGCAAGGCATCCCCATCGTCAAGCAATATAAATACCTCGGCTTATACATAAACGAAGGAATGATATACTATAGCGCCCATGAAGACAATCTAACAATAACGTAGAAGCGGAATGCTGCAATAATGCAATAATTCAACGCAGAGAACTTTGCGGCCACAATAAGTATGAGGTGGTGCATGAAATCCGGACAGGAGTAATGATGCCAGCGCTAACGTTCACAAATGCCATTCTGTGCATAAAATCGGATATCTTGTCGGGGTTGGAAGTTAAACACAGATTGGTAGGCAGGTTGGCTTTAGGATCCCACGGTAAACCACATACTAGTTAGTTCAAGGTGGCATGGGTTGGGCTTGTGTTGAACTCAGAGAAGCGCAGAGGAAAATATGTATTGTAGAAAGACAGGGGAACATGAGTGAAAATAAATCGGCAGCTAAAGTGCAGTAGTATCTGTACCTGACAAACGAGGACACAGAATGGAGGAAGAGTTCAAGAAAGTTGACAACCGAGTACAGGGTAACTGGAATTGTAAATAGACAACCAGGAGTCATCAGAAAGTAAGTGAGAGAAACAGAGAAGGCGAATTGGATACAGGGAGTGGAAATAAAAAAAACAACGGAAAATCACAGGAATGGGAAAAAATAGAAGGAAAAATCTGCTGTACTATAACATAAAGGGAAGCGCCATGCTAGGTGAGGCTCGAACTGTTTGCCTGAAGGCAACCACACACCGGAGAAAAACTTCGCAATAAGATGTGGCATGTGTATGTTGCAGCAAAAATCCAGAGACCCCTCAACACATCCTAATGGAGTTGAAAGGGGATGCAATGGTATATGTTACCCGTAGGTAACGCAGACACAGTAATTACGGGTAAATTTACCGGTTTGCGTTACGCGTAGGTGTACGCTACCCGTAGGTAAGGTACACCTTCCAGAAGCACCTGGTTTTATAATAGACGGAAGCATCAACCGGTCAGCAGTCTAGATAAGCAAGAGACGTTTAGAGTATTGGTGGAAAAAAAGAAGGTAAGAGATTGATACGACCGGATCTGTTACAGGCATAGGTAGCGATACAA
Source organism: Dermacentor silvarum (assembly GCF_013339745.2). Classification (NCBI taxonomy): domain Eukaryota; kingdom Metazoa; phylum Arthropoda; class Arachnida; order Ixodida; family Ixodidae; genus Dermacentor; species Dermacentor silvarum. Next base: position 107,805,594 of record NC_051158.1, on the reverse strand, counting down.
GGTAGATCGAAGAGTTTTAACGAAGAAAACAAAGTTAACGAGGTGTATACAAAAATGCTAGAAGAAAAAAAAACACTTATAGCATACCTGAATAAATCAAGCACGCTAGGTGATTATTTGTCACCGCCCCCTTTCAAATGGAATGCGAATAAATTATTATCATCATCATCGAAGCGCGCGACGAGCACGGTCGCCGCATGACGCGTTTCTAAGCATTCGCCACACACCGAGGTGTCATGCACTGCGGAAGACACGCACAAGCATGGCGGCGCCGGCGCAAGATGGTGTCGTGTTTTCTTAGGCAAGCACGAAGGAGGAGTCATACTCCATAACGCCTCTTACATAAGTCGTTTCGACGGTGACAACACCTCGTTGTGGTAGATTGATTCAATGCTAGACGCACTGCTGTCTAGTGCCATCGTGAGAACAGTTCTGCTGAATTTCTCGCTTTTAATTGCGCTGCAAACGACCATTCCTTCCTTGTATTTTCTCGTGCATATGTTTCGAGCTCTGCTTCATTTTATTGCCAAATCATCATATGCCCCATTGGCGCGAAAATCCGTCCAGTTCGACGTGACCGAAAGATCGTACCAAAAACGGCCGCTGGCGAAAGGGTAAAAGCACGTAAAAAATCACAGCATATCCACGGGGTGAATGATGATGAGTGGGCGAAGCTCCGGAGGGAATCATCGGATCTCCCGCTTAAGGGGACGCTAGCACAAACGCGTTAGAAACGTGCAGTACTCTCTAGTAAGGGGGAGCGGCCACAGCGTCTTACGCAGCCATTTACACATGCCGGAACGTGCACCGCGTTTGCCGACGTCATCACATGACTGCTGAGAGAGTATACCCCCCGTATTCATAAACGCTCCTCGACTTGAACTTGACTTGCCACCGCCTTGGGCAGCGCGTTCGAAACGCGTTGAAGGTAAGGCGGAGAGGCCACATCGTCTTACACCAGCTTCTTACACGTGCCGTAACGCGCTAGCACAAACGCGTTAGAAACGCGCTAGAAACGCGGCCTTTCGTTAATGTTGGGTATTTATTGCCATCGTGGTGCGTGTGTCTATGTGCGCTTCGTGGCGTAGTGGTTAGCGCCACGCGTTCGGAAGCGAGGGGTCCCTGGTTCGATTCCGCGCTACGGACACAACTTTCGGAATTTTTTTTTCATAAAACGCCGGAAGCGTTCTCCGGAAGCGGAACCGGAAGCGGAAGTCGGCTTCCGGTTATACTATACGTATACATATATATGTATATATGGGTATACATACATATACAGACACACAATGCCATCTATTGATCAATTCATAAATCTAGACGTGGCTACCTACTACGACGAGGACGAACGGGTGCCGCTATAAGGAGCTTCGCCCCTAAAAATGACCGCATCTCCGGTGGCTTTGCTGCAAATGACGTCGAAAGGTGACAGTCTTCTGCCGCCCCTGATACGTAAAACCCTCTCTTCTCACTCCTCCCACACCTCACGCTCTTCCCCTCCACTCTCACTCCTCCCATGATAGATGCAATGGGCGTTTTGCGGAATTCAATAAAATTTCCCCGCGTTTGCCCTGCTTTCGCGCCATCTGTTGGAAGCTTTATGACTGTTGGCTTAAACCCGGCTACAGAGCCGCGGCTTCCGTCGGCTTGTTTTTAACGCGTAGTGTCTCTTCGACACCATTTCCAACGCGTCGATTTTTTATTTCCTAACGTAAAAGGCAGCCCAATGTGTATTCTTAATTAAATGAACGCTGCGGATCACGTTTATGTACAAATATTTTGCCTCAAATAGGCCTGAGGTTTCTTTGCGTTGTATACTGTTCACGTGTATGACCCCTGCCACCAGTGCTAGTAGCTTGGTCGGTTTTGGCCGGGCTTTTGAATCGGTTTTGGCTGGGCGGTAGCATCGAGTGACAGAAGGACAAAGTTTTTCGCGTTCAGGTAGCCCAAGAAAGTCTATCGTCTTTAAAACGCTCGAATTGACATAAAATTGCTCAGAGAGGTTCCTGTAAACAATGAATGAATAAACTTTTATTTCGCTTTTTAAAAAAGGGGAGGGGCCGGGGGGAGAGAGGGAGGTCTGTGGGCTCCTTCTCAGCACCTTATGTTGTCAGACGTCCGCCTACAAGTCGTGGTAGGCCTCCGCTACCTCCTCAGCCCACCTCAGGACTCGGTCCTGCAGGGTGGGATCGGAGCTCTGCCCACAGCTCCTCGCTACTAATTATTGGTTTGAGGTTGCGGGGGGATATTTCATGGGGCATTTCCACATAATATGGGAGAGACCTGCTGTCTGGACAGGGCAGAAGCGACACTTGGGTGTCGGGTTTGTGTCGGGAAAAATTAAGTGCAAATTGCGTGGGGTAAGAAAAGTGCGAGTTTGTAGCTGGCGCCACAATATTTCTCTCTGCCACGTGCTCGACACAGTGAGAGGTGGATAGGTTAACATTAATTGCTGCAGCGTTGCTGCCACTGTATCGGGGCAGAAGCACTAAAGGAACACCACAACAGACAATCGTCCAAACCACAAACCAACAGACCCCCATATAATATCAGCGAACCTTTCATATATCCTCGCGGGCGGTGACGTCACCGGCGAGCTCGCATGCCACAGCTGTTTTGGAACGCGGGCGTCGCTCGGTAGAACGCTAGGGTACTTTAATGCGTTCCGGTGCGCGTTCATTGGAGCGCTGGTTCCGTTCGATGCAACGCCACATCTTCCTTTCCTTTTCGTTTTCTCTTTTTAAGTCATGGAGCCGTCCTGCAATATCACTGCACTGGTACAATAACAGTCCCACTAGTCGCATAATACAGCATTTCAGGCACTGTACACGTTAGAAACACACTTCAACCACGGCACCAAAATTTTCAGTGCTGGTATCCGTAACCTAATCAAGGAGTGCATACAGGAGGACTGGACTGGACAAACTTTATTTGGTCCTGCAGGACGCATACGTGAATATCTTGGCATATATCTACAAGGATACCACACTACCTTGATTCTCCACAATAAAACTAGAAAGTTACCTATCAAGAAAGGGGTAAGGCATGGAGACACAATCTCTCCAATGCCGTTCACTGCATGCTTTGAAGATGTATTCAAGCTCTTTGACTGGGAAGGCTTAGGAGTGAGGATCAACGGCGAATATCTCACAAACCTTCGGTTTGCAGATGCAATTGTCCTGTTCAGCAACAATGGAGACGAAAACAACAAATGATTGAAGACCTTAATGGAGAAAGTGTAAGAGTTGGGTTGAAGATTAGTATGCAGAAGACAAAGATAATGTTCAATAGCCTGGCAAGAGTACAAGAATTCAGGATTGCCAGTCAGCCTCTAGAGTCAGTAAAGGAGTACGTTTATCTAGGTCAATTATTCACAGGGGACCCTGATCATGAGAGTGAAATTTAAAGAAAAATAAAATAGGGTTGGAGTGCATACGGCAGGCACTACCAAATCATGACTGGGATGTTACCACTGTCGTCGAAAAGAAAAGTGTTCAATCTTTGCATTCTACCGGTGCTAACATATGGGGCAGAAACTTGACGTTAAGAAAGAAGCTCGAGAACAAGTTAAGGACCACACAAAGAGCGATGCAACAAAAAATGTTAGGCCTAACGTTTATAGACAGGAAGATAGTGGTGTGGATCAGAGAACAAACGGAGATAGCCGATATTCCAGTTGATATTAAGAGGAAAAAAGAGAGCTGGGCAGGCCATGTAATGCGTAGGATGGATAACCGGTGGACCATTAGAGTTACAGATTGGATACCAAGAGAAGGGAAGTGCAGTCGAGGACGGCAGAAAACTAGGTGGGGTGTTGAAGTTAGGAAATTTGCAGGCGCAAGTAACAAGATTGCAAGGAGAGGTCTTCGTCCCGCAGTGGACTTAAATATAGGCTGATGATTTTAATGATCCGTAACATTCCGGTACAATCACTATTCTTGCCGAGCGTGTCACGTAAGCACTCGGTTGATAACCAGGCAACGCAACAAGCTCTCTTTCTTTAGCATCATCTGACCCGGCAGTGTGCGCACTTGGCAGATGGTCTAAATTTCTGGCTGTGCTGGGTGAGCTTACGCCCTGGAGGAAGTCATAACATTCTGTGTGGTTATCAGCCTTCGGCTGAAGTCGCACAAGAGCCCTCCAGCACGACGATGCGTGCTGCTTTACAGTAGTTCACCCGCAGACTATTCCCTGGCAGCAGGGGTGGTATATTGTGGGCAGAATGACGGCGATTGAAGTTCCTCCTCTGCTTCTCCCTGACAGCATGATCTTCGTTGCGAACTTTTTTTCAGGCTGACGACCTTGGGCGAAAGCTTTATGGGGTGCAGAGGAATCGTAGTGCGCCTTCGCCCGCCCATAAAGAGCTCGGCTTGAGTTTCCCCCAAAGTTTTACCTATGCCCTAATAAGGCCAGGTATGGGTCACGGTATTTATGAATAAGAACTGTTATCGACCTAACCATCCTCTCGACATCTCCGTTGGCATGAGGATTTCACAGCTAGACGTGAGATGTCAAAACTCATATTAGCAGCGGAGTTGTATAAGGCGACTGTCAGTCCGTGGAGCATGTACAAAAAACCTCGCAAAACGATGACGTCACTGCGCGTCGCCTAGCAATCACGTCGCAGAGCGGCGTGTGCTTCGCCTCCTCACCGTGCCGTGCACATGTTACCTTGACATGGGACCTTAAGGAGGCACGCGGCGCGTGGTATGCTCGGAAGAGAGAAAGAGAAAATGAGAGCGAGAGACAGGGAAAGATATTGTAGCAGCACCAACGGGGCAAGGCACAGAGCTGCTGCCGAAGCCGCTCGCGTTTACCCACGTTCGCGCCGAAAGCGCGCGGTGTCCGTGACTGCAGCAGGCGCCTCTGGCGGCTTCGCAGGTTTGACCAGCCACGCCCCGGCTAGTGTGGAGGCGCAGCGTGGCCATGACGTCACCCGGGCGATCAAGCTTGGCGCCACCGGGACGGTGGCGGAACTTTCGTTAATTCTGTGGCGAGTACATGTAGCCTTGACATGGGACGATCATAGAGGATCCGGACGCGCGAAAAAGCAGCTCATATTGAAGCGCGTCGCGCTGCCAAGCGACAATCGGCGGGTCGGCGGCGAGCCGATTCGAAATACCGTGCCTAGCAGAACTTAGAATTTAATTGCAAAACTTAGCCAAGCCTAGTAAAACCTGGAAGAAGCTAGGTCGATCACCAGCTCCGCTGTTTACTTCAGCCTTGCACCACTAGTGCAAGCTGCCCACGTTTTTTTAAAGATGCGAATGGTCGGGGCTATGTCACTCCCTCCGCCGTATGGCGTCCACACCCCTTCTGCGCATGTACGCCAAGCTCCGGCTTCCGGAAGCCAGCTTCCGGTTCCGCTTCCGGTTCGACTTCAGGTTCCGGTTCTGGAAGCCAGCTTCCGGCTTCCTGAGAACGCTTCCGGCGTTTTGCCCGAATGATATCCCGGTGCTTCGCCCACTCATCATTCACTTCATGGATATGCGGTGTTGAGAAGAGGGCTCGAGCCGCTGCCACGAAACGGCAGCGGCGACAGGCCTATCCCGAACTTCGGGCTCGCAAAGCCGAAAGGAAACGTCAACGCCGCCGAGAAGCTACTACTGATGCAACGAGGGCTCGCGTAATGGGAACTAGGGTGGACGCCATGGCTGCTTCGCATACTACTCAGGGTTCCCCTACAGGAAGATGGTGTAATTTTTTCTTGAAAAAACAAGTGAAATTCCAACGAGATGGCTTGTGCTCCGATGTCTGAAAACACTATTTCAGGAATACCAGGCCGTGCAAAGATGCTCTTAAGCTGGTTTACTAATTGGTGACTGGTAGTCGCTGCAAGACGAGCAACTTCTGGATATCGTGACAGGTAATCAACAACGGCCAGATATTCCGCACACAGCTGGATGTGAATCTCTTTGCGCGACAGACCGCGTCGAAGTGTTCCTTCACCACGTCTTATTGAAACCATTACCCAAAAAAGAAGCCATGAAAGCATCTTGCTCCTCAACATTTACAGCCTGCCCAGTGAGAGGAAAGCCAACTTCGGCTACGTGCTACGCAAGGCGGAACAAGCAGCAGGCAAGAAGGGTTTTGTCATCCTGGGGGATTTTAATTTCGGGCACAAAAGCTGGGGCTACGGTAAGGAAACTCAAAACGGAAAGGATCTAGCCACAGAAGCGGATCGCAGAAGGCTCAGTTTCGTCACAGACCACACCCAACCCACGCGAGTGGGGAATAGTGTCAACCGAGATTCATGCCCAGACTTGGCATTCGTTAAAAGGTAAGGGATGCTCGATGGGAAAACGACGGGGGAAGCACTTGGCAGCGACCACTTCATTTTGCACATCAAGATAAAAATCCTCCCTATCAGGAAAAGACTTGTCCAGGCTAGGCTCACCGACTGTGTATACTATAGAAAAACTAGGGCGGAGTCTGAAGACACTGAGATCAGATACATTACGAGCTGGGTCGCGGGAATCAAGGCAGACTGCAAAAAGCTAACCCGAGAGGTCGCTCTCACTACCAACACACATGAGATGGGTAAGCATCTCTTACATCCATAGTACGCCCAACGGGGGTTACTAAGAAGATGGAAACGGAAGAAACACAACAGGAAACTCAAACTTAAGATCGTCTAGGTCAACAGACAAGCCGAACAGTATAGAACAGAACTCTCAGGGCGCCACTGGGACCAAAAATGCCACAAGCTACAGGGGATCCTAGGCTGGAAAAATGACATGGCCCTTGCTAAGGACTCTTATGGACCCAACCATGACCAAATCAGAAAAGCGTTAGACTACCCAACGGATCGCGCACCGTTCCAAGGCATAGACCGGAATTGCTAGAGAACATTAAGCAGCGCTATATTGGGGATACAACAGACGTCGACTGCAGCTTGGCATACACGGGCAAAGGAAATCCTGCTCTAGATGAACCAACTACCACAGAAGTCATACACGCTGTGATATTTGCCACGAAGAACACCACGCCAGGTAAGGCATATCAAGGTGGAGGTGCTTACTACCATCCGGAAATATGGAGAAAATATCTTGCTTGCGCTCGATGTTAAGGCACCCTTCGACAATGTTAGTCACAGGGCTGTGCTGGATGTGCTCAGCAACATTGGTTGCGGACAGAGAATACACAACTACGTCAAAGCTTTCCACGGTAACAGAACTGCCACCAATGGTATAGGAGGACTCCGGACTGACACCTTCAACACGCCCAAAGAGAGAACACAACAAGGCTCTGTAATATCTCTGCTTTTTCGCATTGTTATGATCGGCTTAGCACGGAAAATTGAAAAAATTGAAGGGCTCAGGCATGTCATCTACGCAGATGACGTCACAATTTGGGTGACCAGGGGATCCTTAGGAGAAAAAGAAGACCTTCTGCAGAGCGCGGCAGATAGTCTACGCATACACCGAACACTGTGGACTTCCATGCTCCCCGGAGAAACCGAGGTGCTCAGAGTGTACAGAAGTGGATACAATCTGCAAACCTCCATAGACATCAACATAGGGGGGAAGAAGATTCCGGGGGTATTCCAAGATCCTAGGCATGTGGATACAATGCAACTGTCGTGATGGTCACATAATCAGACAGCTCGCAAACACCACAGCGCAGATCACGAGGGTGATCGCAAGAATCTTCAACAAACTATGAGATATGAAGGATGTAACCGCAACCAATGTTGTGAAGGATGTAACCGCAACCAACCGCGCTCGTGCCAGAGCTCCAGTGCCTTCGCACGCGCACTTCATCGTTGTCGTCTCCTGGCGACATATCAGCCTAACTATGTGGACACCAGGCCATAAAACTATACTGCAAAAAGATGGACAGTTGGGCGAGTTGGTACGGTAACATAGTCGTGGTTTAAGCGTGAAAGAACAGGGCGGAGGCAGAAGAAGACAAGACAAGCGCTATACGTAATTTGTGTTTTGTTCAAGCGATAACTCGACCAGAAAACCTACCGATATATTAAAAGTATTTAACGAATGTTGTGGGGGTCTGGGTTTCCCGCTTGAAATTATCCAGAATCATACATTACAGTCTTTAGATTTATGTGTTACGTTTGAACAGGAACAGATCTGTTGGTGCTATTCGCCAATGGCAAAAAAATTACAACTTAATTTTTCTTCTTGCCATTCCAAACTTGTAAAACAGGGGATAGTTTACTTGGCTCTGAGGTCCGCTATCGCTAAGTAATGTTCACACAGTATGCAAGTTTTTCGCAACAACTAGATAGGCTGGAGAAGACTGGCTATCCTGTTAATTTGTTATCACTAACCTGTCAAAAGTTTTCAAAATGGGCCAAGAGTACTGCTAAAACCGACAAGAATAAACTTAGCGTAGCTTGCACTGGAGACGCAATGCTAAATTGACAGCGGAGCTGATGAGCACCTAGCTAGGCCTGGCTTTTGGGCTAGGCTAAGCACTACCATGTCATCCCCAGCATTTTCCGGAATTTATTGATAATTGATTGATTATCAATTAGCTATTGATTGGCTATCGATTGGCTATCGCAAGGTATTGGACACGTATTTCGGCTAGGCTAAGCACTAGCAAGACATCCCCAGCATTTCCCAGAATTTATTGAATACGTGTCGATTATCGACTAGCTATTGATTGGCTATCAATTGGCTATCGCGAAGTATTGGCACCGTATTTGGACTAGGCTAAGCACTAACAAGTCATCACCAGCATTTTCAACAATTTATTGATTATTGATCAATCATCGATTAGCCATTGATTGGCTATCCATGACTGTCTAAGCTTAAGTAGTCCCAACCATGCTTAGTGAGACTTAGCCAGGTTCAGCTTCGCTAGTTCAAAGGGTTATGTGCCATGGCACTTGGACCCTTTCTGCACTTGTGCCAGGATCGGCCCACATTTTCTTTTAATGCGCCACGGACTTATGACCGGCTTAAACAGCTCCACTGTTAAAAATAGAAAAAGGAACGGTTTGCTGTGGTGCCCTATGTGCCAGTAGCGCACCCAGGATCTCTGCCAGGGGGGTTGACAGTTTGCCAATACCATCTAAACAGCACTAATGCCAATTCATTCAAGAGAAATTGTCAAAAAATGCGCTTTTTGCGAGTGTGCAGACGATTGCGCGTCTTACATCTTAGTTGCAGCACTCACATGCGCAAGGAAAGAAAAGGGGTTAAACAAAAGGGGGGGGGGGCAAGGTCGGCCTCAGGGGGGGTTACAACCCTCGAACCCCCCCCCCCCCCCGTCAGTGCGCCACTGCTGTGTGCACAGGTTGTCACATTTTTTACGGAATGTGTCCAGTGGATATGACGTCAATACGGTTTTTTCGGGTCCCTGTAAGTTGTCAAGGATGTGTCCTATCATAACAAGAAAAATTGAGCGAGAAGGGGGAAGGGGGCAAAATGACAAAATGATTGTGGCGTTAGGTACGTTTCCCATTTAGCACATTGGGACACTGGCAGTGCCTATCACATTCCACTGAAGTGCGGTAACGCTTATATTAGACTGAGCGGCAGGTGCCTCAATATTACACTAAACGAACATCACCTCTCTCTTCAATTTCCAATGCTTCACACCTGGCGTCGCATTGTTTTACGTTCGGTTGTAAACCATTCTTTGAGGACACAAAAGTCCTTTCTAACACAAATGTCAAACTAGCCGCGAAATATTTGTGCCATTTCACATAAGAAGACTAGGAGAAACATGTGTTAGCCAGGCGTCAATATTGCTGTTAGACAGTGAATTTCAGTATTTGCTCAGCCCGTCTGTAAAATTGAAGTAATGCTTTTTCTTGTTCGATTTTTTTACGGCTTCATCGCTTTCTGAGTTGTTTTTGTTAACTGTTATCATTTAGACCATGTGATGTTTCTATGCTACGGTTTTTGCAATCATTTATATATGTTGTTCTTTCCGATAAAGATTTAGTTGTGAAATATATAGCGATTGTCTTGTCTTCTTCTGCCTCCGTCCGTTTTCTTTCACGCTTAAACCAAGTCCATGAAACTGTGACAGCGACCCAGTGGGCCAACGTCGACGCCAACGCCCAAGCGTACGCCAACCGGGCGGCGCACCATGACGGGGAACCGGACACAGTCACCAGAAGCTATGGATCAATTTTAGAAATCCGAAGAGCCCTAAGAAGGATCTACCCCCCTCCCCTCAAAGACCTTAGTAGAGATCAGACGGCTGCCTCGAGGCAACTGCAGGCTAATAAATACCCCAATCTGAGTCTACTCAGCAAAATCTATCCGGAAACATATGACAATAAATGCCAGCTATGCGGGGAACACGCAACGCTTTACCATGTTACATGAGCCTGCCAAAATCCAAAGGTAGCGCAAGTACACAAAACAGAAACACCGGAGCAGTGGGAGGCTGCGCTGTCCTGCTCGCAGCCTGGAGTACAGTTCAAGGTGATCGAAAGATAGAAATGGCCACATTTGCTCTGGACTGAATGTCCACCTTGGCCGGGAAACCTCCTTTGTTAAAATCAAGCCTTTCATTCATTCATTCATTCGTTCGTTCGTTCGTTCGTTCGTTCATTCATTCATTTAAAATTGGCGAATTCGCACGTGTCTACAAGCGTGTGCAGAGCTGTGACGAAGTTGTCGACGGACTCGCCTTGATTCTAGCTTCTGCATTCAAAGCAAGCGCTTTCGTTAACGACGTTGCGAGCAGCTACAAAGGAATCGTCAAACTTGCATTTGACGACCTCGTATTTCTTGGCGTCGTCTTCCGGCAAGCCGTAGTTCTGAAATACCGTCATTGCTTGTTTGGCCATTATGTGAAGCAAAGTCCAGACTTGAGCTTCCTCGCTGCGCTCGTTCTATTCCGACGCAAACCGATAGTCGTCGAATTCTTGCGACCATGCTGGCTATTCGGACGTTCTTTCTAAGTTAAAGTCTGATGGCGGCTGGATGGCGAACGTTCTTGAAGAAGCCTGTCTTGACTAGTCGCCAGGCATGCTGGTGTTGTCGTGCCTGTTTGTAGTGTGATCAAAATATTAATCCTTATAGAGATCCATAACGAAGAAGACACACAGCGTGAGGCTAATTTCCTGACATCTGTCGGAAGCTTCTGACACGAGGCAGACGCACCGAAGGAAGTCCAGAGTAGATAACCGTCCATGCCCCCACCAAGAAGCCCCCGTTTATTGTCAGCGAACCCTATATATATCTTGGCGTGCGGGGACGTCACCGGCGAGGTCGGATGCCGCCGCTGTCTTGGAACGCATGCCTCGTTCTGTGGAACACCGGCGCTCTTTGATGCGTTTCGGTGCGTGTTCATAGGAGCGCTGGTTGCGTTCGATGCAACGCCATAATGTTATCGAAAAGAAATTTTGATAGATAGTCTCGGTGGGAAATTAACACACGCCTCCGGAGTGCAAAACGAGCAGGTTTCCCCGAGGACACGGTGGCTCCATTGTTCTGGCTGACTGAACGTTTACCTAGTGCTTGCGTCATTGCATACGTCATGTCGCAGCCATCCAGCTGACTAAAGGTATGGCATAGTGGCGCCGTTGGGCACGTAACGACGCAGCCAATGAGGAGGATGTGGCGCCCCGTCATGAGTGTACAAAATGAGCGCGTTGATGACGTTCCGAGGTCTACAAACGGTATAATGCTTTCATATTCACGCGTGTAAGCAGTCTTACGTGTCTCTGCCAAATTGTTTAATTCTATTATCAATTTTAAAGTACATCAACCACTTTTAGGAAAATATAGGTCTGTCGCACTTGGTCTGGAATCACTTTCACGTGAACGTTGATCACTGCGTATATATGGTTCATGGCCAAAAGGGTAGATCGATAATCGGCCTGCTGTGCTGAGTGAATTGGATTCAAAACCAACCATCCAACAAGTTTGGATGGCTGAGTATGTGCCGTTTTCAAAGTCTGTCAGTCGGTCTGGCTGTCTGCGTATCTAACCGTTTTCTCATCATCCTGGTGAGAAAATATCCCCACCTGTTAAAAAGCATTGTCGCGATGCTGCAAACACGATAGCAAAAACTAAAGCACACGTTGAAAGGAAAAACCACCTACAAAGAACCATAGTCCTAGCGTTCGTTATCACTGACTGGCAGAAGGGCTTAAGGTGCAAAACATGAACCACTTCAAGTCGCGAGCTTCGCCGTTGCGATTGTGTAATACCGTCTGGCACGACCAGACCAGACCACTCCAGGGCGCCGATGCATCGGTTGATCTTGTGCGGTCGGGTATAGTGTCGCAAAAGATTTGCACTAAATTCTCGACTGCTTGTGGGGCTCCACACCCAAGCACGGTCGCCGGGGTGGTATTCCACGTACTGTCATCCAAGGTTGTAGTGCCGGCTGTCCGTGCTTTGCTAGTTGTTGATTCGCCAGCGGGATAGTTGTCGGGCTTCTTCGGGGCGCTGGAAATAGGCGTTGACGTCGAGGTTGTGTTCGTAATTGACGTGTGGCAGCACGGCGTCCAGCGTTGTCGCCACGTTTCAAGCGCAAACCAGCTTGAATGGCGCCATCTCGACTGTCTCTTATACGGCCGTGTTTCCAGAAAACGTCACATACGGAAGGATCAAATCGCACGTATTGTTTTCGACCTTAACGTATATTGCTAACACGTTAGCGGGCATCTTTTTCAGACGCTCTGTTAGAGCATTTGTCTGCGGATGGTAGGCGGCTGTCCTCAGGTGTCTAGTATGGCTATATTGCAGGATAGCTCTGCTGTAAAATCCGTTCATCTGTCAGAAATGAGGACTTTTGGCAGAATGTTCTTAAAGAAGAATTTCGGTATTTCCGCTGCGCTACCACTAGGCAGCGCTTTCGCTTAGGCATAGAGGGTAAAGTAGTCGGCAGCCACGACGAACCGGTTGTTTCCGGATGTTAACATCTGGTTTGGGGCTCTTTCCGACGTCAATAGACGTCGGAAAGAGCCCCAAACGTTCATCCAGATCTGCGGAAACGGTCGGCGAGACGGCTCGATGAACTGTAGCAGTCCCGCTGGCCTAGTTGGTGGTGTCTTGCGCAGTTCATATTCTCAGCACGTCTTGACGTAATGGGCGACGTCGGTTTTCAGGTTTGGGTAGTAACACTTGTCGATGCTCGCGAGCGTACGGCAGAAACCGAGATGGCCTGGCATTGGGTCATCATGAAGGGCGTGTAGAACCTGTGACAGCAGTGCTGAAGGTACAACCAGAAGGTACTTGGCGCGGACTGGTGAGAAGTTCTTGTTTACAAGGACGTCTTGTTGCAACGAAAACGAAGGCAATCCGCGCATAAGGGGGCCCTGAACCGCCCCTCAGGCTTGCTGAAATAACATAGTCCGCAGGTAGCATACGCTGCTGTGAACATCTAAGCTAAGTTTTCCTGTCGTACGCGGTGCGTGGAGGTCGCAAGCTGAGCGCGAAGTCACCTCTCTCAAACGCTCTCTTTAGAAACAAAAGTCTCCTCCTCACTCTCTTCTGCACGCTTTATTTCGTAATAAAGCAGATTCCCATACGCGGCTGCCGTCCGCTGCGCATCGTAGTTACCGCGACCAGCACGGGCTACGGCCACGAGTCCACTGACTAAAGGCTAATTTATGGCCGATTGACGCTCGAGCCGCCCATCGCCGCATGCCGCGCCGCTTGGAAGTCGTGGCGTCTACGTTAACATGCAAAATGAAATTTGAACTGTGCTCCAAGGCGCAATTTAGAAGGCGGAGCGTTGTGGCCACGTGCCACTCCGCCGTAGCCTTCAGAGGGCATTGCATTGAAGAATGAACGGCAGCACAGAGGAGGCCATGTTTGATTGCCAATAACTCCGATTCTGCTGAACGCATTACAGTAGTTTTTGTGGCAAAGTATTTAGGTAGCCTATTTTCACTTCAAATGCCTTCATCCACTTCTATAAAAACTGGTTCAGGGCCCCTTAAATGTCCTTGCGACCAAATCGGCCCTCCCTTTAAAGAGGTCAACAAGGCTTAGCTGCGGGTCTGCTCGCCGCTCGGCACTTATTGTGCTAGGAAAGAGTCGTCGTCCTTGTCGTGTTGCGGCGGCGGGCCAATAGGAGCACGGAGGAGGCAGTCGGCATCAGAGTATTTTCGTCCGAACTTGTACATCACGGTGATGTCGAATTCTTGCAATCGGAGGCTGCACCGTACTAGGCATCCTGAAGGGTCCTTTATATAGCTAGCCAACACATTGCGTGATAGTCACTTACAATTTTGAACGGTCTGCCTTGTAGGTAACCGCGAAATTTCGCCGTAGCCTAAATCACGGCAAGACATTCTTTTTCCGGCGTTGAATAAATTGCTTCCGCTTTTGACAGTGACAGGCTAGCAAAAGATATGACCCTTTCAAGTCCCTGTTTTTTCTGGACTAGGACATTGCCGACGCCAACGCTCCTTGCGTCGCTTTAGATTTCGGTATCGGCATCTTCGTGGACGGGGGATTGTACGGATGGTGACCACAGTCATCATTTATTTCTTCAAATGCCTCGACGTGGGGTGTTTTCCACCTATATCGTGAGATTTCGTGAGAAGAGTCACAGGCGTGGCGATGCGACAGAAGTTCTTGACAAAGCGCCCTCAGTAGGCACAAACCAAGAAATCTGCGACTGGCTTCTTGTCAATGGGCAGCGGAAAGTTTGCAATGACAGCTTTTTCTGCGGATCAGGAAGGACTAGACTTTCTGATGACGTTGCCAAGGGGAAAAAACAGTTTACATAAGCAAACCGACATTTCTCTGGCTTCTGGGTCAGGCCAGATGATTAGATGGATTCTATAGTACTGTCATAAGGCGCTTAAGGCGATCGTGGAAGTTTAAGAAAAAAACGACGACGTTATCAAAGTGAACTAAACAGGTATGCCATTTCAAGCCAGCCCATACCGTGTCCATTAAGAGCTAGAAAGTTGCGGGTGCCGAGCAAAGCATGACTTTGAATTCATAGACGCCGTCTGGTGTGATAAAAGCGTTCTTCTCTCTATCTCTCTCGTCGACTTCGATTTGCCAGCAGACCATCTTGAGGTCTATCGACGTCGATCGTTCAACATCTCATCTACGGGGGAAGCGCGTCCGCTTTTATACATGACTCGTCGAAGGTTCCAGCGTTATCGTTGTTGCCCGTGTGCCTTCCAGAAAATACTGCACAATTCGTGTCGCGCATACAATGTTCTTACACAATGTTCAGCCAGAACATACAAAACTACCTGCTGCGGTGGCTTAGCGGGTATGGTCTTGCGCTGCTAAGCACGAGGTCGCGGGATCAAATCCCGGCCGCGGCGGTCGCGTTTCGAAGTGGGTGAAATGCAGAAACGACCATGTCCCGTGTTCTGGAGAGACGTTAAAGAACTCCAGTTGGTCTAAATTAACCCTGCGTTCATTAACCCCATGGAGCTACGGCGTGGTTCAACATCATATCTTAGTTCTGGCATGTAAAACCCTAGAATTTATATTTTTAAAGACGATAGTCTTTCTTGGGGAACTTAGACGCTGAAAATTTGGTCTGTCTGTCTTTCTGTTTGTCTGTCTGTCAACCGATTCAGCAACCCGGCGAAAGTTGGACCACTTGCTTACCGCCCACACTACTTAAACTGGTACGGCTGTTCATACTTGTGAACGTTATCGATCAAAAAGTAAATATTACGCATATCTGAGGCGCAACATCACTAGGTAAGTATTAGGAGGTGTGTTCCTTTAATAGAAAATACATAGATACGTAACTCTAAAGACCCTAGTTTCTTAAGCTGCGCTGAAAATGCCATGCTATGCGCGCCGACGAACGACGTCTGCCACGAAGGGAGGAAACGCTCTGTACAAGCTCGTGTTTCCCCGACTGCGCACCGACGAGCGCCCTCTGCCATGGAGGAAGGAAACCCTCTGCACAAGCTCATGTTTCCCGATGTATTGCCAGATGGCGTCCATGTCTCACGCAGCGCCTCCTCAATTTTATCATGATAATGCGGTAAAATGAAATCTGTTCAAACAAACCTTCATTGCATTTATCATGCCAGGACGGAAATGGTACGAGAACAGCATCACGGGTGGCCGCGGATCAGACCAGCACTCATGTAG
Source organism: Dermacentor silvarum (assembly GCF_013339745.2). Taxonomy (NCBI): domain Eukaryota; kingdom Metazoa; phylum Arthropoda; class Arachnida; order Ixodida; family Ixodidae; genus Dermacentor; species Dermacentor silvarum. Next base: position 107,789,575 of record NC_051158.1, on the reverse strand, counting down.
TACGGCCGGCAGAAGGCTATCGTCTTTCGACGACATTTGCAGCGAAGCACGCAGATACGCGGCCATTTTTTTATTTACATACACAACAGCTAGAATCAACGATAACATACGAGTAAGCTTTAAATAATGGCGGCGCATCTTACATTCAGCTATAACATTAGGTTGTTAGCGGGTGAAATGCAGTCACCGAATAAAGGCTAAACAAGTACACGTGCCAATATATGGTGGATATGTGTGTATACTCTTTGATTAACCGTAAACTTTAGTCATTCGTCTGTCCTGTTCCCGCAGCTCAGTTGTTAAACATGTTTTTTTCGCAATAACAGTGCTTTATTAGATAATTGTCCCTACCCTTTATTATTCCACCAAAAACAAGCACGCGTGAAACAACTCAAAGGTTTCTGACTTACCTTGAACTCGCGCACCGGTATCGGAGGAAGCTGTGAGAAAATTGTGTATTGTGAAAACTGTGTATTGAAGACAGCAGTTCACTGTGCTAGAATTACAATTGGTAACGGCCAACAAGAGTCATTGGCTCACAAAAGCAAACAAAGATATTAAGAAAAACCATGCACTCGGCCGCGCAACGCTTGAAACAGCGAAGCTGGGCGATCGTAGCCCAGCATTTTCCGTAAGTACGCGCGAACATTTCATCTTATTACTGATTATGACGGTAATTTCTTTTCGTGCGTCTAGGACTTACGGCCGTCACTGCGCGTTGCATAACGCAACATGCAACACCGACACCGCGATGCAATGCCGACACCGCGTTCCACCGCATTGCAATGACGAGAACGCGTTCCAGCTGACCCGCTTCGTGAAAGTGTATCTCGCTCTCATAGCGCGCAGACCCTCTTCTTCACCTCGCAGAGCACCAGCCTACGAACGGGCCAGCTGTGGACGAAGACGACGATGCTCGAACGCTATCATATGTTTGGCAGAAATGCATGTTCTGCAAGCGTGGCTGTATAGCCTAGTGGTTACGAAGCTCGCCTTGGGTCCGGGGGTACACGGGCTCGAATCCTGCCTCGGCAAGAAAGTTTATTTTCTTTCCTTCATAGTTTCCAGATACGCACTGCGAACCACAAATTACGGCTGGCTTAAAGAGCTTTGCTGTTAAAATGTATTGTACAAAGTTTCGACAACGAAAACTGGGCGAGCGTGCAACGAATCCGCGCTCGCTAGCAGATGACGCACTTCAGAATCAGAGCCTAATCGAAAAAGTCGCCTCGTCTCTGTCCCCGAGATTTTACGAGAACAATTGATAGTTTCCCCAATTCGAAGGTACTTGAGTCCACTCTACCATGGCGCAAGGCGCGCGGCTAGAGCGAGACAACTCACAGAAAATTCAGCGGGCACCGTGACGTCATTTACGTGGACGTCGCAAAGTCCAACCATGGTCACGTTCTAACGGCAGTAAACTGCTCCACACACTAAAACATCAAAATTCCGGCCTCAGTGTGCACCCATTGCACGAGCACAGCTGAAGCAACTGCAATAGCTCTTGGACAAGCAGACGCAAGCGGGAACTCGATAGCGGTCCTGACAGACTTGCAAGCAGCGTGCCGGATGTTCATAAACGGACGTCTTCCGCGCATAACCCTTAGGGCCCACTAAAACTTGCGACTAGGCGAGGTCGCGCGACCGATTGCGACTGGCGACCAGAAAGCTACTCAAGACGAACGATGTTCACACTGACAAATGCGACCGACGAGTCGCTAAACCGAAACGTCTCACGATATGCCGCTCAGGTCTGGTTGAAATGTCGTCGCCGCGTAAAATAAGCGTCTGCATTCTGTTCCTTCGCATCTAATTGGTTCAGCTGTTCTGCGACTGCGGTCGCGCGACTGCAAAATCGAGCAGTGAGCGACTGGCCCGAAACGGTCGCATTTTCAGAAAATGACAATTTCAGACTACTTGCGACTGATCGCGTTGCGCCTAACGTGGTCGCGCGACCTCGCCTAGTCGCAAGTGTGAATGGGCCCTTAAGCTACTACTACCTACTATCTTAAGCATTACATGGTGCCCGGGACACTCGGGAGTCCATGGAAACGAACGGGCAAACGCACTAGCTCGTGAACTAGCGAACCGAGCAGACGACGCCTTTAGTAAAATACCAAAGGACCACACCCCGCACGACATCCCGGAGCACCAGCGTCGCGAATGACAAATCTACGCGTTTCTGCATCCGCAGCTTGGAGTACGAGACGCTCGGAAGTACAGAAAAATCCAGACTCACACGCGTTGCTGCACTTGGGACTCTGGCACGCAATGTAGCCAACAATATATGCCGGTCAATGTCCCTAGTGCGGGGGGCGGCCATCTCTTCCTCATATTATGTGGGAATGTATACATAGGCCACCGAACATTATTTAACCCCTGATACGGACCTCCCTCAGGGAACCTTGGGAGGCCGTCCTCGCTCGAGGTGACTTGGAGATCCAGAAGGGTCTCTTAGACCAGGCTGAGCGTACGGCAACACCCACTCTTCCCGCTCCCTTGTTATTTCTATTTATGCAATAAAATTTTTCATTCATGCGTGTTGTATGATCCATGCCCCTGTTATATATGTACAGGGTGTTTCAGCGAACACTTTCAAAAATTCTTAAAGGTTGCCTGTGGCAGATAGCACAAATCTAGTTCATGAGCTGGTCTACTCGAATAGGCGGGCATTACTTGCGGACAAGAAATTGAAATGCTTAATCGAATAATTAACAGAAATTCACTAATTAAGTTTTAAAGTAATTCCCTGATGGCCCGTATTGCAATTTACAAATTGCAGCCGTGGAGTTCGCAAGGCGGATCCACTTGGAACGAATTGTCGGGATGACACCATTTTCGAGATATTAATTCCCGAACTTTGCAGAGAAATGCATTGGCGTTCCAGTTAGGTTCTTAACAAAACGTCCCTTTATGCATTGAAGCACAAAATTAACTGGAACGCCAATGGATTTCTCCGCAAAGTTCGGGAATTAAGATATCGAAACTGGTGTCATCCTGAGAATTAATTCCAAGTGGAACCGCCTTGCGATCTCCACGGCTACAATTTGTAAATTGCAATATGGGCCATCAGATAATTAGTTGAAAACGTAATTTGTGAATTTTTGTTAATTAGTCGATTATGCATTTCAATTTTTTTGTGCAAGTAATGTCCGCCTCTTCGAGTAGATCACCTCATTAACTAGAATTCGGCTATCTGCCACAGGCAACCATAAATAAATTTTGAAAGTGTTCGCTGAAACACCCTGTATATATATATATATATATATATATATATATATATATATATATATATATATATATGGTGTAAATATATTGTTTAAACACCATGCTTTCAGGTGATAAATAGCTCTTTCAGGTTATAAATACTACTTCGACGCACGCACGGTGTTGTACGGCTTTGTGCATTCATGCCCGTTTTCACGTATGCTCTTCAGTTGCTGCTTAGAGCTTCCAATTGCTTTTAAGCTTTGTCATTCCTGCTTATGAGTTACCTAAATTCTGAGGTGTTCTACCACCTCCCTACAACAGCGCACGGTCATCATAACTCGGGAAACTGAACTGGTGACAAGGAGCGCGAACATCCACACACAAACAATGTTGCTCGGAGCCGCTGGTTATGGTCAGTGAGGAATGTAGTCCGTGACTTTTCTAACTAAAACTCAGGGACCGTTAATGCCCACTGAAGCTATAAAATTCAAGGTATTCGTTAAACAAAGAAACACGGATGTTTAAAATATAGTCGTTTTTACAGCGAAGCTGTTAAGGGCTTACTCTTCGGTGGTCGCGGCCGGATGTAGAAAAACACTCTCATTGGCCGTATGCTGTATGTGCGAGTGAAAGCACGTGAGGGACGCGTGCTTTCACGGGGAGCGAACGCACGGCGGAGAGCAAACGCGACTGCTTCCGTCGCGCGAAATGCCATAGGGAACGGGAGGGAGGGAGTGGAGGCAACGTTTAGCTGCGGCACCAAATGCGTTCCCTGCCATCGGGCGCAAAGGGAACTGGCGACTCAATCTCCCACGCGAAATGAGGACAGCGGGAAGGCAGCGCTGGAGGGAGGATTTGCGGCTTCTGCTCTGCGCGCTACTTGTACTCTGCGCGTCGCCGGGAAGTTGCGCGCACCGTATCTTGAAAGCAATCTGCACAACGGCTCCTACCTTTGTATGCGCTGTGCTTTCGCCGCTCAGTTTCTCTTGAAGCGATAGACCGCATCAACCTTCGCTCGCTTCTGCACGCGCGCTTGCTCATGCCAGCGTTTTGACAGCGGTTGTGCGCGGTCACAGAAACAACGCGCAGAACCGTTGTCGACGGCAGCGGCGTTTTGCCCGCGTTCGCACCGAACGAGCGCGGCGTTGGTGACCTGTTTATGAAGAACAAGTCAAGATTTGCTGTACACCCTATAGCGGTTTACCGTAGCGACCATAAGGCCATGGTCCCTGTGGTCACTAAATCAATGAAAACCGCCGGATCGTATATATTTCTCATCTTTTAATAGTTCAAATAACCAATTACACCATCACATCTTATTAGTCTTTGTGGTAAATACATAATTCCCACCATAGTACGGCTTCGCTGGTCTTCCATCTCCACCCCAGTGGAAGAGCTGACAGTTTTTTTTGTCTACTTGCTTGTGCTCCGGCAGGCCGTTGTCTAGCTGTCTCGGCGAATAAACTGGGCCGATCTGATGTAGAGTCTAAAATGTGTTAGCGGCACACAAGAAAGGTGCATAGTCACGCGCTGCGAGCCGTTGCTATCATCTGCAATAGGCCAGATGTGCTCCTAAGGTAATACTCGCTTCCTCGGCAGATGACGAGAATATGAGCCCTCCTGAACCGAAAGCGATCGAGCACCGGAATACGAACCCTCAACACAAGCGCGGCATCGCCGTTTCCCTCAGCAGGCTGAAGGTACGTTCCCCAAGGAGGTTATGTAATAAAACGTCTTGAGTGGAGGTGGCTCAGCGAAAGTGAAGCTGGTCGCCGCCATCTTGCTTGGGGCAAAAAGCCCGCGCTGTAGTGGTTAGTCGTCGTAGCAGCTAGAGCACGGAGTGTGCTGCCGCGCTGTTGTTGTAGTGGTATTTAATGATTGTGGCATGCTTTTCTAGAGCATTGCAGCACCTCAGTCGTCCATGGTGAAGTCGTGCGTTGCGTTCGGCTGGGAACCATTGGCTGGGAACATTTGTAAAAGTGCACGTGCATGATATCTACATTACAGGTTTCTCGATGTTAAATTTACGCCTTAAAAACTCATTCGCCCGTCGCTGAGTGTAGTTTGGTTGATATTTCACCACTAGCTTGAAGTGTGCTCGAGTTGTGCTCAAATACGTGTGCGGTTTGATTGTACGTACCGATATGTGTCTATTTGTTATAGGACGTGTGCTCAAGGACGCTTATGTACCGAGCGTTAAGTACTAGTGGGTACTAGTAAGCAGGTAAGGATGCGCTCTAAATTTCGAGTGTATAATGTGTAAGCATTCTTTGCCTTGAGTAGCCCAGCTTAGTGACGCGAAAAGTGTAGTGTATCTGCACAAAAATGCGTCATTTGCGAAGTTAACAGGTTTAATCGTTATAATGGTGTAAATTTAGATGATGGGCTGCTTTCTAATGGATTAGAAACAATTTAAACCAATAAAAATTATCAAAGAGAATACGGATTAGGATTCATAGTGCTCCATACAAAATGTATGAGGAAACTTGTAGTTGGGGTGGGCCAACATAAATCTTAGGGTGGGATAACTTGAAATTTAAGCTTCCCCATGTATTTTCTTTGGAGCCCTGTGCGTCCCTGTGGGTTTTCTCTCTGATAAATCTTTTTTTATTGGTTTAACTTCTTCGTTGCTCATAAAATTATCAATCATGTACATTCACACAATTACAGCAATTAAAAATCTTAACTTCGCAGATTGGGGAATTTTGTGCAGATACAAGGCGTGATACTGAGTAGTGCACTTCTCGCGTGATGGAACTGAGGTACTCGCCAAAGAATGCTTACGCATTACAAGGCGCTAATCATTAAAACGCTTCCATGCGCACAAAAAATAAATGCAATATCATACATTACACTAAGTTACCACATTGCAAGTGAAATAGTTATGTAAGACAAACAAAATCTTTTTCTCAAATTTTTGATTGGGGAACCGAAAACGCACTGGAGTGTCGTGCGTTTTCTGCTGGCGCCTACATGCTGGGCCCGCCCTCTTTTACCCCCGGCAATATGGCTGCTGCTGACTTCAATCGTTCCCGTACGCGGCCGCAGTGGCTGCCACTCCAGCAGTTTTAGTGTAGAACCTCCTTCGTGTCGACCAGGCTGCATTTCCTCAGGGGGTGGTTGCCACTGCATTGCTGAAGTAGCCGCACGTGCATCCGCCAGGCTCTTTCTTCAAAGCTACACTTTGCCTTCATTGCAAGTGCCGATCCGGACACCAGTGCTTTTTCTGTGTATTTGAACGGGTTTCAACGTGGCGTATAAGTACGGCTGAACCTAGAGTCAGTGCGGTCAAAAGTGTCGATGGGCCGAATTTTATAATGCTGTCACATTACAGTGTCTCCTTCAGACCCATCTTGTCTGCCTCGTTCTGCAGGGAAATTCATGTAGCAGGTCATCTTCGACACATGTGTGGTGATGATAACCACCAATAAGTGAGATGACATCGTAATTGATGTTGGAGTAAAAAAATGGCCGCCATTCCGGCCTGCGAACGTGAATATCCAGCGAAGCTGCATCAAACACCTCGCATGGTCGAGCTTTGTATTCACGCTGTACTTATGGCGTCTTTAATATCCGTGGTCTAGCCATCGCAGTCTTAGAATGAACTCAATGAGTTGTTAGATGGCTCTCCCTTGTATATATAAAAGCGCGGTGATGTCACTATATATATATATGGCGCTGGCTAACACACCTAGGGCTTGATCTAGTAAACATGTATACCCAAGTTAGTGGGCAAATAAAAAAACGTCGCCGCAGCATAACTGGTAATGCAACGCACGCGTAATGTGAATGTTGTGGGTTCGGCTCCCACCGGCGACAAGTTCTATTTTCGTCCACTTTCATTCCGTTTTTCTGTATGATTTTCTACATTCCTATTGCTACCACACTTAATTTCTCCGATGCTTTCCTTGGATTCATTGTCTGTTGGCTTTATGTGGCTATGATTTACAAAATCGAGCCCCTCGGTTCCCCTTTTTCTCTCATATATATATATATATATATATATATATATATATATATATAATGTGACAATTTTACGTGCTTTCGAGGTTTACGCCTTAACAGAATGTGGGGCATCCAAGACGGGTGAAGAGAAAGACGACGTGCGGCTGGCTAGCTGAATCTCGACAGGCGCTCAGCTGATCGAGGCCGTCGCGACTAACTCTGCCTGGCTGGCTGTTCAATAAACGTCTTTCGCGGGCGTAACAAAGTGGTGGAGGTGCTGGGTACGACACATCGTACCATGGAGTCGCTACACCTAGAACTTCGCCGGAGCCGCCGTCTTGCCGGTCTCTTGCCTGCTACTGTCCCCATGGCTCAGGACGGAAGTGGACAAACGCCAGCTCTAGTTGTCCCTGCTCCAAGGTCGACCCCGGTTGGACCTTTGCAGCACTACATGGAACCACGCTCGTTCGCGGGAAAAGCGGGCGAAGATGTCGACGAGTGGCTGACGCACTACGCAAGGGTGAGCCGATACAACCGTTGGGACTCTGTCACTCAGCTTGAATACGTCGTACTGTTTCTGACTGAGACAGCGCTGATGTGGTACTAAAACCACGAAGACTCGCTAACAACGTGGGAGCGCTTCGTTGAAGAAATTAAGAAGTGTTTCGGCGACTCCTACGCCAAACAGAAGCGCGCGGAGCGAACACTAGCTCAAAGAGCTCAAGCTCCCGGAGAATCTTGCACGACATACATAGAAGAGATCCTCAAGCTGTGCAAAATAGTGAACTCCCAGATGTCTGAGGAAGACCGAGTTGGACATCTCCTCAAAGGAATTGCAGAAGATGTCTATAATTTCCTGATAGGCAGGGAACACGTTGATTCCGTCTCGGATGTCGTACGTCACTGTCGTACATTTGAGACGTTGAAGACACGTCGCATTGCGCCAAAATTTGGACGACTGGCATATGTGACAACCGTTGCCAGCGTCGATGAGAGCCCGTCCGCCGATCTTTCATCCACTATACGGCAGATCGTGCGTGAAGAACTGCTGCGACACGAGGTGCTTGCGTGCAACGTCATGCAACCACCTGTTGCCTACTCCCCGCAACCCATGTCGCCTGCAGCACCGTGCACTTCGTGGCAGCCGTCGGTCTGTGTCACGGACATCCACCCCAGAGGAGCTGCAGGGCCACGTCAGGGCGCATTTACCCCCGATCAACGACATAAAGAACACCCTCGCCGCAGCAGGTTTGCACACTGGCCGACCGTCCCTCCTGTGCAGCAGGCACAGCCACTTCACTCTGCTACACGACCCCCCACGGCTGAGCGCGTCGAGGCGCAGTTCATCGATCGTCGTTTACCTGTGTGCTATAGTGGGAAGTGTGCATGTGCTACCTAGACGATGTAGTGATTTTCGGGCGCACGTTCAGTGAGCACAACGCACGCCTCGATCTTGTGCTAGAGTGCTTGGGAAAAGCAGGTTTGGTGCTCAACTCGAAGAAATGCCATTTTGGAGAGCGCCAAACACTGGTTTTGGGCCATCTAGTGGACAAGGACGGCATACGACCCGATCCAGCGAAGACTGCTGCTGTCGAAGCCTTCAAACAACCTGGCTCAGTAAAAGAGCTACGCAGTTTCCTAGGCCTTTGCTCGTATTTCAGCCGGTTTATCCGTGGATTTGCCAACATCGCGTATCCGCTGACATGCCTCCTTCAGAAGGGCGTTCCTTTTGAATGGTCCCCTGAATGCGAGCCCAGTTTTCTGGAGCTGAAGTTGCTTCTGACATCCCATCCCATTCTCCGACACTCCGACACTCCGACCCCGCTGTTCCCACAGAAGTTCATACGGACGCTAGCGGTATTGGAGTGGGCGCAGTCCTTATTCAACGCGTCGACGCCAAAGAACACGTCGTTGCCTATGCGAGTCGCTCCTTAAGCAAGTCCGAGCGCAACTACACAGTCACAGAGCAAGAATGTCTCGCAGTGATTTTCGCAGTACAGCACTTCCGGTCATACCTGTACGGACGCCCCTTCACTGTGGTGACAGACCATCATTCTCTTTGCTGGCTGGTTAATCTCCGTGATCCGTCAGGTCGGCTTGCGCGTTGGACACTTCGTTTACAAGAGTATGATTTTACCGTTTCTTATGAAAGCGGCCGACGGCACGCCGACGCTGACTGCCTCTCGCGCCTTCCGCTTCCGACGACGGACTGCGACGCTGACAACTTCGATCGCTATATCGCATCATTGGAGCCTGGATTTCCTGATATTAATACCTTCAAGATCGAGCAGCAAAAGGACAGAACTTTAGAGCCACTGCTCACTACTGCCAGGAAATCAGCACCATCCACTCGTTTCTGCGTTCGTGACGGAGTAGTGTACAAAAAGAACTATTCTTCTACAGGCCCACGATATCTCCTGGTGGTCCCGGAGAGTCTCCGTGTTTCCATCTTGCGCGCTATGCATGACGACCCAACTTCTGGTCATTTGGGATCGGCGCGAACGCTCTACCGCACGCAAGAAAGGTTCTACTGGCCTAAAATGCGTCAGACGATCGACCAGTACGTGTCCAGCTGCAACGAGTGCCAACGTCACAAGCGTCCGACGAGCGCTCCGCCTGGTCGACTACGTCCAGTGTCACCCCCAAGCACTCCTTTCGAGCAAGTCGGCATCGACCTTCTCGGTCCATTCCCGCGGTCATCTGATGGGAATCGCTGGATTGTCGTGTGTGCCGATCACTTGACACGCTGCTGTGAGACAGCTGCTATACAATCGGCTACTGCCACCGAAGTGTGTATTTTTCTGCTGCGTTTCGTCATTCTGCGACATGGACCTCCCAGAGTCATCATCAGCGATCGTGGGTGCCAGTTCACTGCAAACGTGGTCGAAGAGATGCTCCGTCTATGTGCTTCAAGTTTTCGACATTCCACCCCGTATCATCCACAAACAAACGGCCTTACGGAGCGCACCAACAGAACCCTCACTAACATGCTGTCCATGTATGTCGCGTCCGATCATAAGAACTGGGACAGCGTGCTACCTTTCATTACGTACGCATTCAATACCTCACAGCACGAAACTACGGGCTACAGCCCCTTCTTTCTTCTTTATGCTCGTCCGCCGCGTTATACATTGGACACTATCTTCCCGTTTTCAAGCCACGATAATCTTTGTCTATCCGAGACCGTCTCTCTTGCTGAAGAGGCCCGACGACTGGCTTCCTTGCGCACGCTAGTTTCACAATACCGCTCGAAGGCACGCTACGACCGCCGACGCCTACACGTGATATATGACCCTGGTGACTTCGTGTGGCTGTGGAAACCAGCAAGAAAACGTGGGTTATGTGAAAAGCTACTGGCCCACTGTGTGGGGCCATATGTTATCACGGATCGTATAAGCGAATTGACTTACCGCATAGCACGCCTCACATCAAATGGCCGACGGTCAGCAAAGACTGAAATTACGCATGTCGCCCGTTTAAAGCCTTTCGTCTCTCGACAGCCTGTTTGACTTACCCGGTGGGCTTCGTCTGCGTGGAGGGAAATGTGACACTTTTACGTGCTTTCGAGGTTTACGCCTTAACAGAATGTGGGGCATCCAAGACGGGTGAAGAGAAAGACGACGTGCGGCTGGCTAGCTGAATCTCGACAGGCGCTCAGCTGATCAAGGCCGTCGCGACTAACTCTGCCTGGCTGGCTGTTCAATAAACGCCTTTCGCGCGCGTAACAATATATATATATATATATTATAAGGGCGAACAGAGCGAATGGTGACCGGTGACGACATCTATCGAATGGCCGTATAAGTAAGAGCAAAATTTCTGCAACGCCCAAACAATTGCGAAACATTCCTTCTCGGTAACCGAGTACTTGCACTCTGTCTTGGCAAGGGCACAACTCGCATAGGCAACTACGTACTCAGAGAAGTCTGGCTTGCGTTAGGCAAGACAGCACCAAGGCCAACCCACTAACATCCATGTGTACCTCAGTTGGAGCGGTAGGGTCTAAGTGACGTAGAAAGGCGTTGAAGTCAAGAGCCGATGTAATGTTACGCAAGCCTCATCACAGGCCGGCGACCAACCAGCCAGATAGCCATCGCCGGTGAGCAGCTTCGTCAGTGGTGCTATTATAGAAGCGAAGTTCTTCACAAGGCGGCGAAAGTATGAGCACAGACCAAGGAAGCTGCGAAGCGCTTTCACGGTGGTAGGCTTCGGGAATTCAGAAACAGGATGAAGTTTCTGCGGATCGGGAAGAACGCCGTTCTTCGAGACTACGTGGCCCAGGATAGTTAGTTTGCGAGCTCCGAATTGGCACTTCTTGATGTTAAGCTGAGGGCCTGTGCGCGTAAAACAGCTCAGTACCTCGTAAAGACGACGGAGGTGACTGTCGAAGTCAGGGGAGAAAACGATGACGTCATCCAGGTAGCACAGGCAGGTGTTCCATTTCAACCCGCGCAAGACACTGTCCATCATCCTTTCGAATGTGGCTGGGGCATTACATAGGCCGAAGGGCATAACATTGAACTCGTACAGCCCATCGGGAGTTACGAAGGCAGTTTTCGGGCGATCGGATGGTGCCATAGGGACCTGCATTCCAGGGCATCATTGATGCGTGGCAGGGGATACACATCTGCGTGTAATTTTGTTCAATCGGAGATAATCGACGCAGACGCGGATTGAGCTGTCTTTTTTCTTGACGAGAACCGACGACCAGGGAATGAAGGACAACTGAATTATGCCGCGATGAAGCATGTTGTGACTTGTTCGGCGATCACCTGACGCTCTGCAGGGGATTCACGGTAAGGGCGCTGTCACAGAGGCGTTTGTGAGCCAGTGTCAATCGGATGGAGAACAGTATGTGTGCGGCCTAACGATGGCTTCTGGCAATCAAACAAGCCACGAAACTGGTGGAGGAGTGCAAGATGTTTTTCGCGGTGCGCCTCGGCAAGGTGTCTGGGCACTAAGGTGCTAGTTGTTCACGTCGTCAAAGCAGAAGATGGAGCATACGTCGAATGCCTGAATTGTGCTGATACACACTCCACGGAGTAAGGTTGAGTGAACCGGCAACGGATTCGTAACAAATGAGGATTTACCGCCGCTTGGCATGTCGAGAACGGCAAAGGGCAACATGTGATTCGTGCGGTGTTGAACGGTCTCGGAGGGTGTAAAGTAAACAGTGGACTCACGAACAGCGTCACAGGACACCGGGACAAGGACTGATACTACTGGGTGGTATGGTCGTATCCTCAGCGACAAACAACTTTTCCATTGTAGGTGCAGACGACGCGGAAGACAACGCAGGGAACGCAACCTCGGAACGAGCACAGTTAATAGCAGCATTATGGCGAGAGAGAAAATCCCAACCGAGAATGACATCATTCAAACAGGTCGGTAGCACCAGAAACTCAATGGGATAAACAACATCTTGAATGATGACGAGGGCTTTGAAGGAGGCTGACGGCTGAATACGGTGGGCCCTGGCGGTACGGAGGGATAATTCCGTTGGCGTTGTGGTAACCTTCCGAAGCAAGCGGCAAAGTTTGATATCAATCACTGAAACGGCACCATCAGTGTCCACAAGCGCAAGGGTACGAAAGCCATTCACGATAACGTCGATGAGGTTTTCTGGAGAAATTCGAGGACTTGAATTTTTCGACGACGACGCAGTTCGTGCCTCGGGAACTGCGACGTTTAGTTTTCCGCGCCTAAAGGGCAGTGTAGACGGCGCATAGGTGACAGAGAGCGACGTCGTAGGGATGGAGATCGGCGGGTAGCCTATATCATGCGCTTGGGCGAAGAGGATTTTAGGGACGAAGCTCCTTATAGCCGCACCCGTTCCGTCCCCGTCGTAGTAGTAGTAGTAGTGTGTAACCAGTCTGAGAAAGATGAGAAAAAAAATTCCGAAGTTGTGTCCGTAGCGCGGAATCGAACCAGGGACCCCTCGCTTCCGAGCGCGCGGCGTTAGCCCACTACGCCACGAAGCGGACATGGACAATCGCACCACGATGGCTATAAATACCCAACATTAACGAAAGGCCGCGTTTCTAGCGCGTTTCAAACGCGTTTGTGCTAGCGCGTTACGGCCCGTGTAAGAAGCTGGTGTAAGACGCTGTGGCCTCTCCACCTTACCTTCAACGCGTTTCGAACGCGCTGCCCAAAGCGGTGGCAAGTCAAGTTCAAGTCGAGGAGCGTTTATGAATACGGGGGTATACTCTCTCAGCAGTCATGTGATGGCGTCGGCAAACGCGGTGCACGTTCCGGCATGTGTAAATGGCTGCGTAAGACGCTGTGGCCGCTCCCCCTTACTAGAGAGTACTGCACGTTTCTAACGCGTTTGTGCTAGCGTCCCCTTAAGCGGGAGATCCGATGATTCCCTCCGGAGCTTCGCCCACTCATCATCATTCACCTCGTGGATCTGCTGTCATTTTTTTTGTAGCCGCGCTGTGCCGTCAAAGCACCCAGGATCGTAAGCAGACGGTCGCATGACATCTATTGGAACAGGAGGGCGATGGCGACAGAAGCGTGCCACATGTCCTGCATAGCCGCAAGAATAACAGATAGGGTGATTGTCCGCAGTGCGCCATGGATTTGTGGGGACTGGTCGGCTGAACGGGGCTATTGGGGGCCGAACGGGTGCCGACGTGGGGGAATATGTCGGTTGACGAGGCGACTCGGCAGCGACGACTTGCGCATACGACAAGGGCGCAGCCTCCAGAGGTGGCGGACGAGCGAAAGGCAAAGCGTCATTGACATCTTCTTGTAAAACTTGGCGTATGACTGGGGCCAGATGTTGTGCCTCGCCTGGCTCGGGCGTGCTCGATAAAATGGAGAGCTGTTGGGCGACCTGCTCACGTAAGAACTGCTTGATCTGAATCAACAGTGCATTCGGGTCGCCCATAGTCAACGCCGCGTTCGAGTCATTTTGTTCCAGAGGGCGTCCAGTTTGGGCGCGTTGCTTGCGCAATTCGTGGAAACTGTGGCACAATCTCACAACATCGGCGACGATTTGTGGGTCTTTGGCCAATAACATTTGAAATGCGTCATCGGCTATTTCTTTGAGGATTTGCTTCATCTTATCCGACTCGGGCATCGCGGGTTTATATGATTACACAAGTTGATGACGTCTTCAATATAACTGATGAAGTTCTCACAGGTTGTTGAGCGCGTTCAAGAAGTCGGTATTCTGCGTGAAATTTGCGTACCGCGAGGCAGCCGAAGATTTTCGAAAACGTTGTCTTGAACGAGGCCCAGTTGTCAAGCTCCGCTTCGTGATTTCGGAACCAGAGACTGGCGACGTCGGTCAAGTAAACGATTACATTGATCAGCCTAGTCGCATCGTTCCATTTGTTGACTGCGTTCAGCCTCTGGTAAGTCGCCAACCAGTCCCCGACGTTTTGATCGTCAGTCCCGCTGAATATCGGTGGATGACGCTTAGGCAGCACTCTGGGACAGACGGTGGCTTGAGTCTCGGAGGGGCCTTGCTTGGTGGTTTCTTCCGGCATCGCTGGCGCTGGAGGTAAGGTACAGCTACGTAGTTCCAGGTTGGGATACTGGGAGAATACCCGGCACCTCCACCAAACTATAAGGGGGTTTATTTACAAAACAGCCAGGGCTTCGGCAACAGCCTTGGCTGAAGAGCGTCGGTATCTCTCTCGCGCTCTCCGGGCTTCCGGACTTCGTCATCCACTCTCAATGGTTCCGGACTCTCTTCCCCACTATAATATATATATATATATATATATATATATATATATATATATATATATATATATATATATATATATATCTACAGGGTGTCCCAGCTATCACGCAGCACGATTAAAGAAAAGAGGAACGGCGTTAGGCGAAGCAAACGTATAGTGCGTATTGTTTCCTATACAGTGGGGTAGCCGCCAGTATTTTTTTGTTACTGTTATTAATTATAATTTATTATCTAACTCGAGAAGTACTGTCCTAATTATCAAAGTGTGAATGAGAAAATTGTAGAGCAACATGAAAAACTCCCGATACAGCTTTCCGTTGCTCAATACGGGCTACATAAATGTGTTTTTCTGAGTGTGAAAGAAGCCCGCGAATACACGCAGAATTGGTGCACAACAGGCCCTCGAGGCACTTTGCGTGTATTCGCGGGCTTCTTTAGGAAGCAACTAGTGTGCTTCCGGTCGAAACCTGCCGAGCTTCCTCCTGATGCATCGGCTGCAGTCACGGACACCGGGCGCGATAGGCGCGAACGCGGTCCGCGTCGGCCGCAGCTCTACCCGTCCCACTACAACCTGCCTCACTCCTCTCCGCCTCGCATCCGCTATGCTCCGCGATGCTATTTTTATACTATGGTTTCACTCTCTCTCATAGCTCTCTCTTCCCCAGCTCGCAGAAGCTATCGCACAGCTGGTATGGGGTATGGCGTTTCTTGCTTACGCCGACACGAAAATTTGCTTGGCTGGTACAGGTATGCAGCTTCGCTGTAAGACACGTAAGAGCTGGCATCGGCATGGTGCGTTTATAGCTCAGTGCAAACCTAAAATACATTTACTAACGTCTCGATTGCCACAAGAATTTGACTATATGTTCGAACGCACGATGAAACCTGAAATCTTATGTTTCGTACCTCTCGCTACATGCTGCCGCACATACAATTACATCTGCACCATGAGAACTACAATCCCGCCGTAATAACTGCTATTAGCATTTTTGAAGCTTCACCGAGTTAGCGGTACATCTCTTTGCATTTATGTATGTATGTATGTATGTATATTTGTGTGTATGTGTGTATGCTTGTATGTATGTATGTATGTTTGAATGTATGTATGTATGTATGTATGTATGTATGTGTATCAAGAAAATCACTGCTACTACAACTACTTTTTTGCTTAGGCCAACACGAAAATTTCCACGGCTGGTACAGGTATACAGCTTCGCTGTAAGACACGTAAGAACTGGCATCGGCATGGTGCGTTTATAGCTCAGTGCAAACCTAAAATACATTTACCAACGTCTCCATTGCCACAAGAATTTGACTATATGTTCGAACGCACGATGAAACCTGAAATCTTATGTTTTGTACTTCTCACTACATGCTGCCGCACATACAATTACATCTGCACCATGAGGACTATAACCACGCTTTAATAACTGCTATTAGCATTTTTTGAAGCTTCACCGAGTTAGCGGTACATCTCTTTGCATTTATGTATGTATGTATGGATGTATGTATGTATATTTGTGTGTGTGTGTGTGTATGTATGTATAGTCACGGCTCACTGGAGACAAGAGCGAAGAGCGGTATTTAATTGAGGCAATGAGGACAAAGCGTTCAGTTCAAACTTCGTCTTCTCTAGCACCTCGCTTGCAAGCTCGAGGTCGTCGTCTTTGTCGTCAGCGTGGTTGGGCACAGATAGCGTCGCGGCATTTGCCCCCTTCATAAGGAGCATCGACCCGATGCTCGGCGGGTAGCACCCGGTGATCAGCAAACCAGAGAGTACCCATGTCATTCAGAAAAATAAGGTTTCATGCGCATCACTTGCACAGTCTCAGGCAGGTTCATACGGCGCCTCGAGCAGGATGGGCTGTCAGGAACAACTTCATAGTTGACGTCGCTAAGGCGTCGTAGAACCTTGTATGGTCCGAAGTATCGGCGTAAAAGTTTCTCCGCGAGGCCCCGGCGGCGTACTGGAGTCCAAACCCAGACTCTTTGGCCGGGATGGTAGACGACGCATCGATGGTGTTGATTGTAACGTCGGGCATCTCGCTCTTGCTGGCCAGTTATGCGAACGCGCGCGAGCTGTCTTGCTTCTTCGGCGCGCGCTGTAAAATCTGCGGCGTCAGTCTCGGAATCGCTGGAATCATGAGGCAGCATAACATCCAGCATTGTAGTCACTTCTCGACCGTGGAGGAGACTGAATGGTGTCATTTTTGTTGTTTCTTGCCGAGCCGTGTTATAAGCAAACGTGACGTAGGGTAATATTTGGTCCCAGTTCTTGTGGTCCACATCGACATACATGCACAGCATGTCTGCGAGAGTCTTGTTGAGGCGCTCCATAAGTCCATTGCTTTGCGGGTGATAGGCTGTCGTCCTTCTATGTGCCGTGCCACTGAGCGTTAGTACAGTTCGCAAAAGTTCAGCCGTAAACGTGGTTCCCCTGTCGGTTACGATGACCGCTGGAGCACCGTGCCTCAGGACGACGTTTTCAATGAAGAACTGTGCGGCCTCGGCTGCTGTGCTGCTCGGAAGTTCCTTGGTTTCTGCATATCGCGTAAGGTAGTCTGTCGCAACTATGATCCACTTATTTCCGGCGGCAGATATTGGGAATGGGCCCAAAAGGTCCATCCCAATTTGTGCAAACGGCGTTTCCGGCACTGGAACAGGATGTAATAATCCGGCAGGTTTCTCAGGTGGTACTTTTCGTCGCTGGCAGTCAAGGCACGTTCGAACTTAGTGCTTCACCTGTGCTGCAAGCCGTGGCCTGTAGTACTTCTCTTTGATCCGCGCTAATGTTCTTGTGTACCCTAGGTGGCCTGAGGTAGCTTCATCGTGACAGGCCTGCAATATTTTATTGCGGAGAGTTTTAGGGACGACTAGTAGATATCTGTTCCCTGTTGAAGAGAAGTTCTTTCTAAAAAGAACACTGTTGCGTATGCAGAATGATGACAGGTCCCTTGAGAACAATCCAGGCTTGTTTGTGGTGCGGCCTTCTAAGAAATCAATCACAGAAGCGAGCTCCTGGTCCTCTTGTTGTTGAGAGATGGTGGCCGCATCAACAACTCCTAAAAAGCCTGTGGATTCGTCATCTCCGCCTGACGACTCGATCGGTGATCTGGAAAGGCAGTCAGCATCTAAGTGCTGCCTTCCCGATTTATAGACCACTGTCATGTCGTACTCTTGAAGCCGTAGGGCCCAGCGTGCCAAACGTGCAGATGGATCTTTCATGTTGGTCAACCAACAGAGAGAATGGTGGTCACTTATGACTTGAAATGGGTGGCCGTATATGTTTGGGCGGAACTTGGTAACTGCCCATACTACAGCCAAGCATTCCTTCTCTGAGGTGGAGTAGTTCGATTCCGCACGTGACAGTGTTCTACTCGTGTAATCGATGACTCGCTCAGCGCCGGCTTGCCGCTGAACAAGGACGGCGCCTAGACCCACATTGCTGGCATCGGTGTGGATCATTGTGGGCGCATCCACGTCAAAGTGGGCAAGAACAGGTGGAGTTTGTAGACGGTGCTGCAACTCGGTAAATGCCGCCTGCTCCTCGCCCCACACAAACGCGACATCTTCTTTGGTTAGGCAGGTCAGCGGTGAGGCGATGCGTGCAAAACCCGGAATAAATCGACGGTAATATGCGCATAGCCCCAGGAAACGTCTGACTGCCTTCTTGTCCGTAGGCCTTGAAAACTTTGCGACAGCTGCGATTTTCTCAGGATCAGGTCTGACACCTGTGTGGCTTACAACGTAGCCCAAAAACTGCAGTTCTTCATAGCCAAAGTGACACTTTTGAGGTTTTAAAGTAAGCCCAGCGGACCGTATTGCTTGAAGAACTAACCGTAGCCGTCTGAGATGTTCATCAAATGTGGCAGAATAAACAATCACATCGTCTAGGTACACTAAGCAGGTCTTCCACTTAAGGCCTGAGAGAACGGTATCCATTAGCCTTTGAAACGTGGCTGGGGCGGAGCACAAACCAAAAGGGAGAACTTTGAATTCATAGAGCCCATCAGGCGTCACAAAAGCAGTCTTTTCGCGATCTCGTTCATCGACCTCTATTTGCCAGTACCCACTCTTTAAGTCTATTGACGAGAAGTACCGAGCATGCCGTAGCCTGTCGAGGGAATCGTTGATGCGTGGTAAGGGATACACGTCTTTTTTCGTAATCCGATTGAGCTTGCGATAATCGATACAAAACCGCAGGCTACCATCCTTCTTCTTAACGAGTACCACGGGTGACGCCCAAGGACTTTTTGACGGCTGGATGACAGCATCTTCTAGCATTTTCTTGACTTGCTGCTGTGTTGCTTCACGCTCTTTCTCAGCCACGCGATACGGATGCTGCCGGATGGGTATTGCTGTTTCCTCCAGTAATAATGCGATGTTTCGTCAGTGGTGTTTGACGCACTCGGGACGTTGTAGAGAAGCAGTCCTTAAAATGGCCAAGCAGTTCCCTGAGACTTTGTTCCTGTTGCGGCGCTAAACCTGGGTCAACGTCGACGACGGGTGCATGTGGCATAGTATCGGTGGTTGATTCCTCTTTTACAGCAAAGCAGTATTGAACGTGGGCAATTTCGTCAAAGTATGCCACAGCGGTGCCTTTACTGATGTGCCAGCGTTCATTAGTAAAATTTGTCAGTAGTACCTCTGTGCGACCACCGATTAGGCTGACCATACCCCGAGCGATAGCAACACCTTGATGGAACAGAAGTGCAGTTAATTGTTCGGCTACACCGTCCTTGTTAAACTGTTCTCCGCAACTGACGAAGACAAGACTGCATGATAGTGGTGGTATGCAGACGTCGTCGTCGGCGACACGTAACGATGTACGTTGGCGCTCGTCGTCGTGGCTCGTGTCTATACTATTCGATAAGGTTATCTCGCCATCCCGTATGTTAACCACGGCGCCTTACTCCCGCAAGAAGACCATTCCAAGGATGAGTGATCTGCAGCACTCTTTTAAAATCATAAAAGAGGCACAAAAGCTGTATTTCCTATCTGGAGTCGTGCAGTACATTTTCCTGTAGGTGCCATTATCTGGCCCCCGGCATTTCGAATATGAGGGCCCGTCCATGGCGTTTTGACTTTCTTAAGCCGGTCTGCCAACTGCTCACTCATTATCGAAAAGTCTGCGCCAGTATCAACTAAAGCTGTCACGTCGTGTCCATCAATCGTTAAGAGTAGGTCAGCACTCACAAATTCGTCGGTGTTCCGTTTCTCCGGGTTGCTCTGCTCCTTTCTCAGTAATAATGGGGGATTTTCGGCGGTTCGACGACTTGCAACCTTGACCCCGGAGGTCGCTGATTTCAGTTTCCCTGCCGTGGGCTTGGAGAGCGGCCTCTTACCACGTCGGCGAAACTGCGACGGTCCGGCGAAGAATAGCGTAACGGAGACGGCGAGTGCGACCGGAGATTAGCTGAGCTGCCTTGTTCCCGAGTGATACTGTCGTCGAAGCGTGGATTTCTCTCTGGAAACGGTCGCGGAGTAGCAGGTGACATTTCCTGGATGCCACCCTGGCGATGAGGGCAAAAACGATAAATGTGCCCTGGTTCGCCACAGTGAAAACACAATGGTTGGCGATCAGCAGTGCGCCATACGTCGGTCCTGCGAAGATGGGGTCGCCTGAAATGCTCTCTCTGTATCCAGGCAGCAGTAGGTGGCCGCTGGTGGTACTGCTGTACTGGCACGGTAGAAAGAGGGCAACAGACAGCGTCTGCGTAGCTATATGCACGTGGCTCGCAGCGTGGCTCAAAGTGTGGCTCGAAGCGTGGCTCGAAGCGCGGCTCGGGACACGGTTCAGGGAGTGGCTCAGGAGATGCAAATGCTTGCCGGATTTCTTGGCGGACAACTTCAGCGACCGAATCACCAGTAAAATCCTTCGGCGTCGCAGTTTGCTTCGCAATCTCCTCGCGCACAATGTCTCTGATCAGTTGACGCAGCGAGGTCTCGTCGGTCACTGCCAGAACTGCGGCTCCTGCAGGTGCATCGTTAGTTAGGCGTTCGTATTGCCGGCTACGCAGCTGGAGCGCCCGCTCAATTGCTGTGGCTTCCTTAATAAATTCTTATACTGTTGTAGGCGGGTTTCGCACGAGACCACCGAATAGCTGTTCTTTGACGCCGCACATGAGATGGCTCAGCTTCTTCGAATCAGGCATGTTGGGATCCGCGCGGCGAAACAAACGAGACATGTCCTCGGCAAACATGGAGACACTTTCGTTGGGTTTCTGAATGCGCAACTCGAGAAGGCGTTGTGCATTATCTCGGCGATCAGTGCTTCCGAAGGTATCAATTAGCCGACGGCAAAATTCGTCCCACGTTGTCAAATGTGCCTCGCGGTTTTCAAACCACGTCCTTGCGCTACCGTCAAGAGCGAAGTACACATTGGAAAGCTACTGGTCCGGACGCCACTGATTGACCCTAGCCACGCGTTTGTACTGGTCCAGCCAGTCTTCGGCATCTTCATACGTGTCACCGCGGAAGCTTTTGGGGACTAGATTGTTCTGAACAGTCACCTGTGTTGTACTTGCAAGCGCCATTTCCTGAGTCGGTGCAGTCGCTGACAAACTTCCTTGCAAGAGACCGACTTCCGGGCACAGACCTTGCAGGCGGCGGCTTGCGCGGTGCACAGGTGTCTCGACGCGTGGATGATGTCTTGAAGGGCTGGATTCAGGGCTACTCGCAGGAGTCGTCCCAATCATTAGGCGAGGATGCGATACCCAGCACTTCCACCAGTGTCACGGCTCACTGGCGACAAGAGCGAAGAGCGGTATTTTATTGAGGCAATGAGGACAAAGCGCTCAGTTCAAACTTCGTCTTCTCTAGCACCTCGCTTGCAAGCTCGAGGTCGTCGTCTTTGTCGTCAGCGTGGTTGGGCACAGATAGCGTCGCGGCAATATGTATGAATGTACATATCTATGTATGTCCGCACCTAACCGCATTCCCGCAACGTTGGGTAAATGGGCTGTCAGTGTTCCGCTGTGCTTAAGGAAAGGGTTAAAACCCAATCGTCGCGTCAGCTTGGTCATCTGAGTAGGTAGCCCTTGATGGGTACTGCTCTTCATTGATCTTTTTTACACCAACCTGGGGTCATCCGACATTAAACACTGGGAATGTGCCATTCTTCAGCAGCCATTTTTTACGCCAACTTGTGCGACTAGGTATGTGGGCACTGTGTATGTGCCGCGTTTGAATGAACCTATTTGATTCAAGCTTCAGTCACTCGGTATGTTCTACCTTTCATTAAAATGATTATATAAACATGTGAAACCGCCAAGCAGAAAACAGATTGCTAATAGAAATATAGCCGCCAAAGATCTTGAAAAGATGCATTCATGGCCAATTTTTACGATCGTGATGGAGACCGACGAAATAGGTCTTACGATTCCGATGAATTATCACGGATACACATAATTTTCACTTTGATCTAAAGAAGTGTTAATCAATGCCAAATTGATTCTGCCGAGTAGGCTAGGTACACAGATTTTCAATAGAAGAATTGTATCCAACCAGCACCAATACGAAAGAGCAAGCTCCAACACTTTACACATTGCGGGAACACTTGTTCCGGAGACATCTACTACATTGAGAATTGCCGCAGAACTGAGATGCAATATTAAGCGTTAAGCGTTTGTTCGGTTCAAGTTGTTGAATTTTCGGCTTCGCACTGCAATCTTGTACCATTTTTGTTACCTCATAATTTAGTGCCACCACCGCAGAAATGATTCAGCCATGAGTTGCGTCCACAGGTGCTCTGTCTAATATGAATTTTTTTTAAAACTCCCAATCTTCACTTCGTGAAAAATAATAATGGGTTTCGTTTGTTGCCTTGTTCTACTTTCACGTGGACGGAACTTTTTCCTTTTAAAATTAAGCAGTATAACTTGTAGCTTTTTGTATTAAAAGCTAAAATGCAGCATTTCTGCTGGAGCTAATTAAATCTAGTGGCCGCATCCGCACAGTTGGAGGTATGTTCAACAGCCTCTCAACCGGTCCGATCTACAACTTTGGTTGTACAGTGAAAGTAATAAACATTCTTGGAAGCGTTTTACAGCAAAAAAAAATCTAATTGGTTATACATTAGCGGAGATAATGCGATTTAAACTAATGCATAGGTATGTTGTTAGGAGACGAGCTCTACAACAGGAATGGACACTCTCCATCCTTTTTTTCTTCATCAGACTGTGCAACCGACATTATTTCTGTGCCATCTCCTATACTGAAGCCTAGGAAATTCGCCGTGGTCACGATCCACCTCTCTCCTTTTTTTCTACAACGCCTTTCGCAGTCCAGCACACTTGACATGATGGCTTTGCGCGGTCAGTATTGGATGATTTAGGGAAGTCACGTCCCAGAATTGGTTACGGTGCATGTAGTGCGTTTAATTTTCCACAACAGGAAGTGGAAGTCCCATCGTATGGAAGAACGCACTGGATTTTGTTTAGAAATTAAAATGTTTTCGAACTTTAGAGCCATTTCACACACTTCAGAGGCGATCGTCAGTGCATGGTCCACACAGCGCGCCTCTCTGTTTGCAATCTCGAAACCTAGTGAGGGGTCCTTTTGAGCCATAGCAAAGTGCAAGAAAATCACGGCTAAGCGCACGACTGGTTTAGCTTCAATTATTGCATGTCAAACACACTTCTGGATGTATGTATTGGCTAGAATTGTAGCCCGACACACTTACAATGAAAATGTTGTGCGTTATCTTTGGCGCTTCTCTTAGTGCACCCGTAAGATATTTTATAACTACCATCACCTGCACCTGAACTCCTTAAACCACCTACAAGCATTATCTACGCGTCACAATGTATTATTTGACTTATGAAAGCTGGTTGAACGTGAAAATAAAACTTCGTTATTAGAAATCAGTCCCAAAGACAGCAATATAAAATGTAGCTAAGTATTTTGGTAATCTATACTTTTCAGGTAAATGCGGAGTGGCGCATACCACCCTAAAATATCTAGCATGCCTAACGCCGGTTGCACTCTCATAGAATCCTATGTCGCGTATAGGGTGTGTAGAAAACAAACGTGTGACAAGTACACTGTTTCTCATTACAATTTTTAGTGGAATAGAATATATAATACACTCAATCAAAACAACTATATGAAACGTCAAGCTCTTTCGCATAACATTACTTACATTGGTAAGTGTATGGTACATAGAATGTCATTAGTAGAAGCAAGATATCCAGAAATATCTTCATTTTAATGCCACTAGTGCCCGTAGCAGCCAACTGTATTGAAATATCAACCTGTAAGAAATTTCGAAGGAACTCAGGTGCATTTTTCAGTTTTCAACAACACTTCTGAACATATTCTGTCGTAATGGTGGAAGTTATCGTCTTTTCAAGCGCACAACTGTCATCACGGCAGACATTTGTGTCCTCACTTATATATGTACGCGGCTGCTCATGCTGCGGCCTAAGCTTTACGCCATAGGGTGGACGAAAATCTGTAACACAAGAGCAGACTGTGGTGTGGACGGTGAACTTGGACTTAGCGACAGGGTGATGTATTTACCACAAATTTCTGCCATAGGTTGGAACATTTATACACTTTCCAAGTTATTGATGCTACGCATTTGAGGAAGACGTACGAGAAATACACTGAAGAAGTAGTAGTGGTTCCATATGACATATAACAAATTTAGCAATTCCTCAGAAACGTTCATGCCGCAATACGTACAAAATCAAAAGAAAGTGAACGACGCATTTCAAACTTTTCACCCCACTTTACTAAAACACTGAAGTTTAAGGCAACTTCTCGGCAATGCTGCTTTGTTTCATATAACATAAAAGGTCTTACGTGAATACCTCGGAAAATATCTACAAGGATTGCGCAGCAACCTTGGTTCTCCAAAAGAACAGTAGGAAGTTACCTAACAAGACAGGGGTCAGGCAGGGAAACACAATTTCTCCAATGCTATTCACTGCATGCTTAGAAGTATTCAAGCTCTTAGAATGGGAAGGCTTAGGAGTGAGGATCAACAGAGAATACCTCAGCAACCTTCAGTTCGCAGATGACACTGTCCTATTCAGCAGTAACGGGGACGAATTACAGCAAATGATTGAGGACCTTAACCGAGAAAGTGTAAGAGTGGGGTTGAATATTAATATGCAGAAGACAAACATAATGTTCAATAGCCTGGCAATGGAACAAGAATTCAGGATCGCCAGTCAGCCCCCCGGGTCTGTAAAGGAGTACGTTTACCTAGGTAAATTACTCACAGGGGACCCTGATCATGAGAAAGAAATTTAACGAAGAATAAAATTTGGTTGGAGTGCATCCGCCAGGCATTGCCAAATCCTGACTCGAAGCTTACCACTGACGTTGAAAAGAAAAGTGTACAATCATTGCATTCTACCGGTGCTAACATATGGAGCAGAAACTTGGACGTTAACTCGAGAACAAGTTAAGGATCGCGCAAAGAGGGATGGAACGAAAAATCTTAGAACTAACGTTAAGAGACAGGAAGAGAGTGGTGTGGATCAGATAGCAAACGGGAATAGCCGATATTCTAGTTGATATTAAGCGGAAGAAATGGAGCTGGGCAGGCCATGCATTGCGTAGGATGGATAACCGGTGGACCATTAGAGTTACAGAATGGATACCAAGAGAAAGGGAAGCGCAGTCGAGGAAGGCAGATAACAAGGTGGGGTGATGATGTTAGGAAATTTTCAGGCGCAATTCGGAATCAGCTACCGCAAGACAGGGGCAGTTGGAGATCACAGGGAGACGCCTTCGTCCTGCTGCGGACATAAATCTAGGCTGATGATGACGAAATGTTTAGAAGTAAATAGCGTCAGAAAATGCGTCAAGTACGATTTACATACATGCTGCAGGTATGATAGCTTCCGATTGTTATACGAATATCCGATAAAGCGTATTTCAGTTACCCGGAAGGTGAAAACAAAGCTTTTTTCCAGCTGCCGTTTAAGGTGCATCCTCATTCATCCTTAATCATGTAGGCCCTCGGCCTGGCGCAAGTGCGTTATTGAACTAATTGAATTTCGCCAATTGAAATGTGTTAGAACGTTCAAAGTTCATACACACAACCCACAGACATTATAGCATCGGATTATAATTCGAATGTACGAGAAAACTTATTTCTTTTACGCTCGACCTCAAACACCCTTTTCGAGCTGCTGGTTTTTAGGTGAGCATGCCACGAAGAATCTTGACTAAATGCTACCAGCTTCGCTGTAAAACAATGTTGAGAAGGGAGCTTCAAATACTCTGCGAGGCGTGCCTCGATTCTTTCAAGTGGCTCTGTAGTGCAA
>NC_051158.1:107727228-107763339 GCF_013339745.2 Dermacentor silvarum | reverse complement strand
TTGATGTATTCTGCTGGCCACAACAGGTGGATAAAGTGAGTTTAAATACATCGCCAATTTTTTTATTGTTTGTACTTGGTGTGGTAACGCAAAATTAGGGCTTGCAACGTGAGTAAATAAATGAGCAAATAATGTTTATTAAATTATCCATACAATACTCCGGTTGCTGAATGAAGCTTCCTATGTGTGAGTTCACATTTTTTAACACATGCAGCCATGCAATAGCTAGTCATTAATAAGTATAAGTTAAACATCACGCTTAATATTCTCTAGCAAGAAGTTATTGTATCAAATAGTATAAATATATTAAACAGCGTATATTAGTTGCTTCAAAATTAGAAAAAAAGTGTATACGTTTGCGCTGTAAACTTGTAATTTATGCAACAAATCACCTTTAGCTTTCATAAAGGCGAGAATACTCTTCATGGTTAACCACGAGGAATAGACACTCCATTGTCTGAGCATCTTGACCAATAAGTGCAGCGCATGGCTATGCTGGAATCGTGTTCCTGCATTAGCAAAATAACAGAATCATAAGAGTTCACTCTGTAGAATTCATTATGATCCTGAACACTGCGGCAAATTTGATAAGGCAACAAGCTTGTGAAAACAACAAGCCTAATTATTGTGACCGAACAAAAAGTACAGCTTAGGTAACTGGGCATAACAAATGAAAGCTAGGGGAAATTTCTAAGTTTCCAAATTTAGAAATCGCAACTACAGCGATCACTAGCACACTAAGTCATTGTGAATACAAAATGACATTCATAGCAGGAAAAATAAATAAGTTTACAGTAGGCTTTGCACCATAAAAAAGTAAGAGCATAAAATGTAAAGGCACTACCAACGACATCTCTCAGCATTGGGTCTTTCTCCAGGAGCATAGATGTGCCCTCACTATAAAACTGACATAAATCTGCAATATAGCTTTGGATTACACTTCAGAAGCACTGCAGCAGAAAACTTCATGGGACAAGACCCAATAAGACTGCTATGCTCAAGGCATAGTGCAACGTTTATGCACTAGGAGACGAAGAGCACTATTGTACACAAAGAGTGCACAAAAGATGAAAATTAGGAAACTCCCACCTGCATTCTCACCTGCCCTGCAATACTTAACTCTAGCCCAACAATCTTTAACTCTCCACCCTTTCTGTATACTACCATTTTTATTTATTATTGTCTATCTCTTTACTGATTGAGTAAGAATCAGTGTTTCGGCACATTTCCTGGAATATTTACCACGTTCTGTCAACTATTTTCCTCAGAGCACACCTCCCTCGTTCCAATGTGTTAGCTTGGCAATATTCTGACAAGTACTATTCCCATCTCTAAACTTAAAATCCTTCCTCATGCTTCCAATTTCTGCTTCATGCTCTAAACAGTGACGTCCTTCCTACTCAGTTTATGTCGGCGCCCTGCTATTTACGTAGTCCTTCATATTGTAGCTGCTCATAGAGCCTGAAATTTCCTGCTGTCTCCTAAAACCACCATATTTGCCACACAGCACATCTAATATGTTCCCGCTTCACTCTCGGGGATCTTATATAAATGCTGACGTAATTACTGGACCATAGTGCCACAACCATTTCTCAACCTGTGTTGTCACTACATGTATGAAACACAATGGCTGCGAATCGGCTGCCCACCCCAAACCACTCTGGTTCAAGGTTACTCTCTCTCAAATGTACATTTTATACCCAGAGAATGTCCAAAAGCATTGCATCTAGGTGAAAAGTGCTCTTTGCAACTTTTTTTTTCTTGTTCAGTACGAAGAAGGTGGTACGACGACGGCGGCATGACGAGAATAGGATGACGTTACCGGAGTAATGACGAGAGTAAAACACCAACATGACGACGCCTGTGGGGCATCAATACCGTGACCACCATTGCATGACGAGATTAGGGTGACGAAGTTAGAATAACGAGGATAGAACGACCGCGATGGTATCACAACTCTATGACAACGAATGTATGACGACGACTGCATGAGGACAACGAAATGACGAAATTGGCATGACGAAGGTATGCCGACAATGGGATGAAGACGAGTGTCTAACGACGACTGTATGATGAGGCGGAATGACGACGATTGCGTATCCAAGGTATCAGGAGAATGGGATGAAAACAAGTGTATATCGACGATGACGTGACGACAGTATCACGATGAGTGTATGACGACGGCGATGTGACGACGACTTTATGACGAGAGTCTGATGACGAAGCTCAATATAATGACCACGACGACCTCACAACGACGGTATCACAACAAACGCATGAGGACTGTATGATGATGACATGACGACAACGGCATGACAAGAGTTGGATGACAAAACTGGGCCACTGCGTCGCCGTAGAATGCGGGACGACAATTACATGATGATAAGGACTCTGTTACAACGATGGCATGATCACGATGGCGCGACAACGACGCCATGGCGAGTTTTAGACGACAAAGCATGAACTACCACACTGCTACGACCATGACAGCATCACGACTACGTGGACATACGTAGTTACCCTGCTTAAGACAACTTTTACAAGCTTTTGCAGAACAGTTAGAAACGTTATCAAGACTTTTTCTACACGACGTGTGAGGCAAGAAAGAACAACAAAAGGTGCGATAAATTATCAACCTTTCGTTCGAGCTGGCGCAACCTTTTCGTAAACCAAGGTTTTCTTTTACCTCTTCGCGTTGGCAGTACAGAAGATGGGACAAACCACTAACGCCGTTCCAACATTTTCTGCTTCAATAACCGCCACAACTCGTTTACACTCCTACACTCATCTTCTCTTTCAAATACTATGATAGAAGCGTCTAACGATTGATTAATACAATCTATATCTGCGTGTTTATAACTGTTCACTTTTTTGTTAACATGAGTTGTAGTTTTCACATAGGCTAGTGACATCATGTACATAACACACTGGTGATCACTAGTGTTGAATGCACACGATCCGGTCGATTCGTTAGCAGCAAGTCTGGAATATTGATTCCCCCCTTGGCGAGATCACTAGCTGGAGCAGTGCGTACAAATTGCTCGCATTCTTCATTTCTGCATTGCTTATTCCAGGGACTTTAATAGTATTCGGTGTGTCCCATTTATTACCCGGTGAATTGAAGGAAGGAAAGAAAGAGTGGAGAAGGAAAGTCAGGGAGGTTAACCAGTTCATCACAACCGGTTTGCTACCCTACACATGAGAGCCGGATGGGGGCGAATGAAAGTTGGGGAGGAGGGAGAGAGAGCACATAGGACAGCACACGCATCGTCAGTCACAACCCGTCACTCTTGCGTGGTAGGTGACATCACTGTCACAGCCGCTTGTCCAAGCCCGTTTCTTTTAAAAACCTACGTAGTCCCTTCGTCGACTTCAGCTGCGATGTCTTTCTTGCGTGAGAATCGTTTCAACTGAGATTGGTTTATTGTCAAGGTGCGCTAGAACGGACGCCAGCGACTGTCTCGGAGCAATATATTCAGGACAGTCGCATAGAATGTGTTCTGGCGTCTCCTCGCAAAGACAGGCATTGCAAAAAGCGTTGTCGGCCATTCCAATGAGAAATGAATAACATTTCATGAATGCCACCCCTAGCCATAAGCGATAAAGCATAGTGGCCTCTCTTCGGAGGAGTCCAGTTGGCATACAGAGATGCATTAAAGAGGGCAGGTGGTAGTGACGCTTGCTCCGGTTGGTCTGGCTGCTTGGTGTGCACTATAGAGAGAGCGTGATCTCATGTGCAAGCACTCGAAGTCTGCTGGCTGCGTCGGACCATGCGAGTGGTATGGCCTCTTCCTGTGTGTCGTCAAGAGCTGCCCGAGCGGCATTATCGGCGTCTTCGTTCCGTATGACGCCGCAGTGACTTGGCAGCCACTGAAATGATACGTGGTGTCTTTTCTCATGTTATGTATGGAGTAGGTATCTAATATGGAATACGAGCTGTTCCTATGGCCGGCGACGCAGAGCTGATAACACAGATTGTAGGGCTGCCTTTGAGTCACTAAAGATTGACCATTGTCGAGGTGGTTCCCGAATGACGAAAGTGCAGCGCGAAGAGCAGCTAGTTCTGCAGATGTTGATGTCAGTCATGAAGCTGATGGTAATAGCCCTTGCTGGGACAACCACAGCACCGGACGAACACTGGAGGTTTCTGGAACCATCAGTTTAAATATGTACACTGTCCGCATACCTCTCGTCCAGAAGAAGCAGAGACAGTTGTTTCAGAACAGGTGACGACTTTTTTTATTCTTGGTACTCTGAGATGTACTGTGGGGCTAATAAGACACCAAGGGGATATCGATGGTTTAGATGCACCGGTGAAGGGAGAATTGAAGTCTTCGCCAATTACCATGGTATCTGCGTGCACTCCATCAATTAGGCTTTTCAAACGGCTCAGAACGTCTGGTGATACATTTGGAGGACGATGAAAGCTACATACTGTTAAGATCACACGGTTTGAAAGTTCTAGTTTGCACAATACGGCTTCACTTACGCCAACATTCACTTGAATCTGAGAAGACCTAATGCTGCTATCTATGAGAATGAATACACCTCCTCCATGACAATTTCTGTTCTTTTTGTAGCAGGTGTATCCTGTTAGAAATACCTCGTGATCACCAATGTTTGGATCTAACCAGGATTCCGTTCCGAGAATGACTAAAGGCTTGACTGTATCGAAGAGTGCGCAAAATTAATCTTTTTTGTTTTTATACTCCTACAATTCAATAAAAGAACAGTAAGGTTAAGCGACCTAGACTGGTATCGTCACTTCTTTGAGGCTGCCTACATTTTTACATCATCGCAAACAAACTTCTGCCCGATAAACAGTAGGTAATCGTACTAAGGGCATGGTTAGCCTAACGCCGGCTTGTTTATGTACTTTTGCATAACCCCACAAGATCTTTCTTTTCTTTCGTACTGCTTCCGAGATGCCT
Organism: Dermacentor silvarum; assembly: GCF_013339745.2. Classification (NCBI taxonomy): domain Eukaryota; kingdom Metazoa; phylum Arthropoda; class Arachnida; order Ixodida; family Ixodidae; genus Dermacentor; species Dermacentor silvarum. The sequence continues at coordinate 107,758,408 of NC_051158.1, read as the reverse complement.
TCAATAATACCAGTGGCCGTACCCTTTAACTTTCTTGCGTTACTTTGCACTCGCTGTTTTACCTGTTGCGCAAATTGCACAACAGGTCTACCCTTCCTAGCGTGAAAGCGTATTAACCGGTGAGCCCTTTTGATTTCAACAGTGTAAATTCCCAACTTCGAAGAACATATATCCAAGCTTTGTTTCTCAGAGTCGACATTTGTCTCGTTAGTCTGTTTGTTGTGTATGCCATGAAAAATTACATTGCACCTTCTACTACGGATTTGCAGATCGTCAATCTTTGACGTTAAATACTTCAAAGCTCGACCTTGAGTCTTGTACTGTTGGACGCAATGTGTGACAGACGATTTTATTTCATCAGGTTTGATTACTTTCGCTTCAACAGATTTGATACGACCACCTAGTTCGCCTATAGCGATCGCGTTGGCAGCCTGTACAGATTCAATACTGTTTAGTTTCTCCTTAACCATGTTCTGGCCTGCCAAGACCTGCTGCAGGGGCGCCTCAGTTGAAGGTCCGGGATTCGGTTCAACGTCGCCATATAATATAAAACCTAACAAATAAAACGAGAAGCGGCGAAACAAACGAAACTGTTTCCTTGAACGGTGTTGCGTAAATGAGTGCGACAGAACACAGTGAAACAATTTTTAGGGTGAAACCAGCAAGATAAACAACGGGGAGAAATAGGGGATTCCATATTACTAACCTACATAAGCAGTAGAAAAAAAAAACATGAAGGGCACTGTTGGAGCCATGCTGGTTTCACGTCCCACCGATGCACTGAAGAGAGTTGCTTGTGAAGCAGACTGGTACCGTCCAGCAGGCAGTCACTAAAATGTATGTCTGTTGGCGAGAATTGCACATGCGCCGAAATCCGGATCGTCAGCCGGTGTCATCCCGCTGTCGTCATCACGTGCTATATCGTATTCAAGGGTTGTCAGCACTCGTCTGGTGAAGCGGCTCCTTCCAATGGTGGACGAAACGCCGCTGTTTTTCTGGCCCATTGTCGAGTAGGGGAAGCACCGGTGACCTGCATAAGCAGTAGAAACAACGTGAAGGGCACTGTTGCAGCCTTGGCGGTTTCACGCTGTTATGAAAGGCAAACTGTGTGCCAATTTTGTGTTTCGAATCCACTAACACTGGAAGCTTATTGATGAGTGTCTTATTAGCTTGTTTGGTAAAACCCTTAATCTGCAGCTGGTGCGTGGTGAAATGGCGAAACTAGGATGGCAGATAATGAAGCAGCTCATCGACTACATTGGCAACAAATTACCGCCGAAAATCATCGATGATTGAGCGAGGGGATTCATGGCGTAAAATAATGAATGGTGTCATGCAGTGCCAAGGTTCACCGGTCCTTGCTGCAGGGATCGCTGTTGTTTCAGCATAGCATGCCAGGTATTGTATGGTATGAAAAACTTTGTTGAGGTCCTGCACAGCGTGTCTCAACACGCAACGGGCCGCTCCCACGTAGGGACCGGAAGGCCAAGCCTCTCGGCCGCATCGTGGGCCTGCTGAACAGCCCAGAGTTGTTCGGCTAGAAGAGGACTGCGGAGGGCCGCATCCCACCTGGCCGAGTTGTTATCGATTGTAGACTGTCACCGGGTACACCGCCGCCAGAGCTTGTGATCTAACGTGGCTATTTCTCCACATGATTGACAAGAATTGTCGGCATAAGTATCTGGATAGATCGTGGGCAAAAGACACAGGTTAGGATACGTACTCGTTTACAAAAGCTGAACTGTGAGGAACTGAGGTCTGATAAACCGCGCATCTGGAAGGGAATACGTTCTACGTACGAGGTAAAAGTGTTTAGCAATCTCGTTGTAGGTAGAGGGAGGATCCCTATTCTCGAGGGAGTCGTCTCCAAGCTGCCCGGGGGTAGCGCGGTAGGTTAGGTCACGCGCAGCCCCGTGAGCCGACTCGTTGAGGTTGGGGGAGCACCCTCTATCTGACCCTGATGTGCGGGAAACCAACAAATGAAGTAGTGTGTGATTTCCTTACCCTCGAGGAGCCGGAGGACCTGCTTAAAAATAAGGCCTTTTTCAAATGCTCTAACTGTAGACCTCGAGTCGTTATAAATAGCGTCTCGCTTGTCATCAAGTAAGGCTAGTGCGATTGCCATCTGTTCGGCAATTCCCGAGTTCCTGGCCCAGACCGAGGCAGCATAGGTAATTTGTTCTTTAGAATCGAAGGTTACAATTGTGAAGGTTGGCATCCTTTATAGGAGACAGCGTCCACAAAGCTGACCTGTCGCTGATCACGGTATATTTGCTTAAGCATGGTAGCAGCTCCCGCTTTCCTTCTACCGCGGTTAGGATCGGGGTGCATGTTTCTAGGGATGGGTGCAACCGTAAGGTTCTCGTGAACAGAATGGGGAATGTTGGAAAAATCTTCTGCTGTCCCATCGGGGCAATGACCGAGCTCCCGCAGGGTGCATCTACCCGGTTTGGTTGTAGTGAGAAGAGCTAGTTGCGCGCGTTCCTGAGCTTCCGCTATCTCCCCTAGGGTGTTGTGAATGCCGAGCTAAAGTAAACTCTCTGTGTGACTTAAAATGGGTATTCCAAGAACACGCTTGGTGACTTTGCTAAGCAGTGCGTTCAGTTTGTCTCTCTCTGCCTGCTTCCAGCAGTGCATAGCTGATACGTATGTGAAGTGGCAGAGGACAATGGCATCCATTAAACGAAGGCCTGTCCTGTTTGAATCCATGATTCCAGTCCAGGTGTCTTTTCACAGCTGCGTAAATATTGCTGCAGAGCCGCCTTCTTCTTAGAGAAGCCTCTACAGTTCCATTGTCAAATACGAAATGTAACAAGAGGCGACGCCATCATGTTTGGGTTGCGGGGTGCTCCTACATGGCATAATGAGCATGGCCAGAGAGCTAGTGGCGATATGAGTAGAGCGTATAGGTGGGACTGTTGGAAGAGCCTGTGCCACCACATTCTCAAGAAAAGATTTCATTTTGGCTAAGCTCTTGTTGGTACTGTCATCTAAGGCGGTTGCATTACTCTGCAGTGCAGCGAATTTGTCACCAAGCTATTTGAGACCCTCGCTAAGCGCGTTGACCATTTCGCGTATCTCATATTTTGCTCTGCCTGACGCATTTTCCTGCTTGCGAGCTATAGAACTCTTTTTTTTCTGGGGTTGATATTCGTCGCTGGTCTCGCCCATGTTGGATCAATGGGTTTTGTGGTGTCACTAGCAATAGGTTGCGGATTCCTAGTGGTCCTAATCGCGGCTAGGTTGGTTTCTTTCAAAACACGCCAGGTGGCCCACAAAGGCTATAATCCATCGATAGTTTTAATAGATTGAAGAGAAATGCCAAGGAGATCAAAAACGATTATATCAAACGGTGAACTACGGAGTGCGATGCGATGGAGAAGGCCACGCTGTCTGCTAGTTTCACACTTGTAGCGTTGATATAGCCCACAGCTGGCAACGTACGGAGCCGTACTTTGATGCGTCTACGGCTAATTGAAACGTTATTGTGAGCGCCCGGCAAGTTACGGAGAAAAGCTATATGTCGAGACGTAGGGTCATCGCACATAGCTCGGATCACATCATATCCCAAACCTTGTGCGAACGACTTAAAGCGGACGGGAACCTTTGTCCGAATATTTCCGCTTGTATTGAAGGTCATCTCGTACAAGGAAGCGACTTTGAAGAGAAAGGAAAGAGCCACACTGCCTTCGATGCGTTGTTCTGTGCGAAACATGGCAAGGTCGAGAAACAGAGGGTGAAGAACCCCTACATGTTCGTCATAAATGTTGGCGTCGCACTCTGCTGTCGCAAAAGGGAAGCTACCTAAGTGATCCAGATTCAGCGTGACAGCGCCCGCTCTGACAACATGCCTCAAAATCATATTCTTGGAATCTTAAGGCCCAACAAGAAAGACGATTGAATGGCTCACATAGTCCAGGTAACCATCATTAGGAGTGATGATAGGTGACAATTAAGAAATTGTGGCTGTATATTTACGGGGCGCACTTGTGGACGGCGAAGAGGACTACAGGCACTCTTGCTCCATTACAGTGTAGTTGAGCTCTTGTTTACTTAAACAACGGCTAGCATAGCCAACCACATGGTGTACAGGTCCTGGAAGTTGGACTAGCGTTGCGTCGATGTCCATTCGACTGGTGTCGGTGTTTACTTCAATAGCAGCATATGGGTCAAAGTGGCGAAGTGGCTCCAAAGTAAGCGCAAACTTGAGCTGCAAGAACGATATATCGCACTCTGCTCTCAATTGAAAAGGTACAGCCTTGTTCAGTATGCAAGTCAATGGGTATTAGCAGGCTGTAATATTTGGGCACGAATGCGGAAGTAAGAGCACAATCCCAAAAGCTTAGGAGTGCTCGTGAATTATGCGGTTGATTAAAACTGCTAGGCGAGCGACAGTTTGCAAGTGCCCTGGAACACCGTGCTTGTCAACAAGGTGACTGAGAACAAGAGTTTCACAGTCGCCGAAGTGACATTTCTTAGAACTTAAGGTGAGTGCAGCTCTCTCAAGGAACGTCAAGACAAGCTCAAGACGATGGTTGTGCTCTTTAAATGTGCTGCCAAAAATCACGATATCATCCAGACAAGTTACACAAATGAACATTTCAATCCACGTTGAATGGTTTTCATGATCTGCTCAAACGTGGCAGGGGCCAAACAGGGTTTGACCAAACATTGGTCATTCACATTCACATTGACCAAACAGGGTTACAATAAATTCAAAAAAACCATCCATCATGTCGATTGTTTATTAGTAAAAGCAGAGACGAAACGCGGATCAATCACGTTTTTCTTGACATACACCTGCTTCACGAGGACATGAGACGTAGCACCTTCTGTAGCAATGGAATTACGGGAATTCTCGCAATTGAGGGCCTCATGAATGCGTGCAGAATCCTCAGTAAAACCAGACAACAGAAGCTCACCAGCACCGAAACCTACATTGCATCACACTATGGTAGACAATCGGTTGCTGAAATCACGTCATGTATAAAGGTCGCCAGAGACTCAACTGAGTGTTATAATTGAATGTTAGTATCGGTCACCCGATTGCAGTGGTTTAGCCACTGTCAGCTACCACTGTCAGCTACCACTGTCAGCTATTCACGTCATACCATCCGCAAACAAATGGCCTCACGGATCGTCTCAATCGCACTCTCATAGACATGCTGGCAAAGTATGTCTCTTCAGACCACACTGACTGGGACCTCGCTTTACCGTTGTTACGTTTGCTTATAATTCCTCGCACCACGACACAGCCGGTAATTCACCATCTTTCCTTCTGTTCGGCCGAGAACCAGCACTTCCCTTCGACAGAGCCCTCCCTGTTCACGCGGCACCGACCAGTGAATAGACAGTTTTAGTTTAGCGTACGCTATGCCATTGCGTACGCTATAAAATAGTGGGTCATCACTGCGCAAGAACGCTATCCGACGGATAACGTATAGCGTACGCACGCTATTTCTCAGATAAAGCGTTACCGTCTTTGCGTGGTTTGCGTAGGTTACGTAAAACATGGCGGCGGTCCCCGCTGCCCGCTTCGAATTGAATTTGACGTGGCTTTTGTAGAATTAGCTTCGTTCGTAGCAAATGACTGCGTAAACGGCTTTCGCTTAGTCTCAGGCCACTTCGACAACAGTGTATTATGGATAAGCTTGTGGAGTTTTCGAGATCGCTTCTTGTTTCGAACAGCACGAAGCCTAACGAGGAAAACCTTCGGGATATGTCAGTGCGACCTGTCGGTGAAGTCGAGAGATAGGCGCGACGATGGCATATGGCCTCTGAGATCGGAAGATCTTGCCGGCCAACTAAAACTGTAATAAACGTGCGCTGCTTAGCGTACGCTGTACTATAGCGTATAGCGTATTCTACGACAGTGCAGCATGCGAGGTCTGCGGCACCGACGAAACTATTGACCACCTGCTGTGCCACTGTCCACGATATGCCCAAGAAAGACAAGAACTTGTTAACGCGCTAAAAAAAACTGGACAATCGGACGCTTTCAGTGCAGGTGCTGCTGGAACACCGCCCCCATCGCTCGTCGGCCCATAAAGCGGTGAAGGCACTTTTGTGCTTCTTGAGGACGACGGGCTTGTGTCAACGTCTGTGACTATTAGTGCACTAACACACGCGTCAGCGAACTAACCACTCATTTCCCTTCTTTCCTTCCCTTCTCTCTCTCCCTGTCATCTTTGTGTTCCCTCTTCCCATTTCCCCGGTGTAGGGTAGCCAACCGGACGTTATTCTGGTTAACCTCCCTGCCTTCTGCCTTTCTCTTGCTTCCTCCTCCTATTAGTTGCGTACGCTATACTAAAACTGTCTAATATGCACTTGACACCATCGATCGCGCTGCCCACGCGAGAATTGCCCGTGACCGCCTTCTGAACATCCAAGATAGTAAAAGGCGCCTGTACGACCAGCGACGCCGAGACGTGCACTTCCCGCCTGGTTCTTTGGTGCTTCTATGGTCTCCGTCGCGTCAGGTCTGCCTCTCAGAAAAACTACTATCTCGCTAGACAGACCTATTCCTAGTGCTTCGTGCCGTGACTCCCGTCACCTACGAGATCGCCCCTGACGCCCCATCTCCTTCCCAGTCCAGTCATATCGTGCACGCTACACGACTCAAGCAGTATCACCCTCCCAGTGATGACATTTAGACGCTCCGAGACGTCGCTTCAGCCGTCGGGGGATTAGGCTGCATGCATGTTGTATTTAATCGGTTGAACGAGGCGCGCGGGCGCCATCACTCGCGCGAAGAGGAGGAAGTACGAACTGGGCTCGCGCTGTGAATGAAACCGGTCAGCGCTGCAAGCGCTGTTGTAAATATATTCTGTAAATAGTTACTCGTCTAAATGACTCGTCCTTCGCGAAACTATATTACCGTATACGTCCCAGTTCATGTTAATAATCGAAGACGATGCCTTTGGCTCGGCGAACGCGAAGTCCTATTGATTTAGTTTCACGGTTTGGAAAAACCAATCTTACGATTGCTCAGTTATTTTTCTTTTCAATCAGTAGATCAGCTTCGTTCAAATAATTTTGTTAGAAATTTGCAGTCACCCTAAAATTGCACTCAGTGTGAACGCCACGAACTACATTTGAAAATTTATTTCTTGCTAAGTTAGCACAACTAGAAATGAAGGTTGCTCTTTAAACAACCAGACGTCAACAGAAGCCAACAATTTCTGGAGAATAAATGCTGAAATTCTGTTTACCCGTAGTGCTGATTTATTTCACGAAAAAGCTTCGCGAATGTTTTCTCGAAGTTGATGGTGAGAACACGCATTTTAGCAGGATGCCTGTGTCACTCGAACAGTAATTTGCATTGTTCTATGTGAGCACTAGCAGTAGTTCACAGCAACCCAATGCTCTCTCCACTAAACCATGCCAGGGACTCAAGTTAGCGGGAAAATGGTTAGAGATACAGACAGATTGGCACCGGACAGTGCATGAAGTATATCAAAAATTCCAATTACTATAAAAAAGTACATATCTACTGCTTAGGTATCGTAGATTTGAAATTTTGAGATGTGTGTTTAGTCTCATTCACATTCATGCAACTAGTTTTCAACGTCATTCGCATTTAAATGTCACTTGGAGCTCGAATATCTAGCTAAAGTAAACACAAGTTTAAGTGTCGTAGATGTGAAACATTGAGTTCGACGTACTGTTTAAAATAATGTTGATTTGACTTTAGGTAGAGATTTGAGCTCTATGTGACATTTCAATGCTCATGACGTTGATAACTTGGATGAATGTGCGTGAATCGCGACCTTTTCATAACCACGTCCGTCTGTCCGTGCTTTCCTTTACGCTGTCGACAGGTACGTGGAAATTGAGGTTATTGGACCTCGTCAGGCACCCTATACCACCCCAGCTTCACAATCGCTCTTTATGGAGAAACGAAAACGTTGTCCAAAGGATCTAAATGGGGATATAAAACGGTTTCTAAAGTGGGATCTAAAAACGATGTTGTCCTTCATAACCCGCTGAGAAGCTTCGTGAGGTTAAACCACACATTTTAATGTTTAAAGCATTTCTTGGATATATTGGGGCCTACGGGTCGAATTGAGTTACCGTGGAAGGCATCATTCAAATGTAATTTTTTTTGCACACGAATTATTTTTTATTTTTGCTATTTCATGTATGTCCAACTATTCATAAAAAGTTCAAAAAAATACCTTTCGATCATTATTAATTTGGGTGTTACAGCGAGTTTTCCAACCCGTACCCTCGTATTGCGAAACCGAAACCACATTTCAATAGTTCAGAAGATCAGTACTATTTCTTTTATATAAATAATAATCAGAATAATTTCCCTTCCCTTTATGCTTTCTGTAACATTAACGAGTATTTTTGTACTTTGCTGCGCATTTCTTTTTATTTTAAAATCTATAAAAACGGCCACAAGGCCTCTATGGCCTGTATGTGTTGTCTATGACATCTTTCACTTGCTTTGAAACATTTGTTTACGTTTTTCTCAAAACATGATCTTGCTCCACGTGATGCTACGCAAACTACGGTAACATTTTTATTGCGATAGCAGTATATGGAGACTCCACGCGCATTTTTGCCTTAGGCGTCGTCGTTACCGTCACCGTGATATTCCGTATAAAGTTCAAACACAATACCATTGTCGCCGCGCTCCGTGTATGTGCGAGTGAAAGATTGCGAGGGTCAGCCAACGATAGCGGGTAAACCTCGCGCGTGCGAGGGAGAAAGCCAAGCGCAAGCGCGCCGTCATCTGTCACGCACGAGGCACGGGGGGAGGCCAGGAAAGGGAGGGGTTCGTTCTGCTCGTGTGGCGCCTGCTGCTTACGGCGCAGCCCCGCGGGCGCCGTACCTTGGCAGCAATGTGCGAAGTGAGCAAAGTGCGCGCCCGCGTGGACGTAATTTTCAAAGCGATGTGCGATGCGGACATAGTGGATGCGCCAAGTGCCGGTAGCTTCGTATGCGCTGTGCTTTCGACTTTTAGTGGCACTGACGCGAGAGACAGCACGAAGGTCAATTCGCTCGCTGCTACTGCCGCACTTCCTAACTGCAGCATTTTGACAGCGAGCTTTCTGCGGTCATCAAGCGAGATGTGTTCGTGTGTACCTGGGTGGGCGCGACATCGTGGATGTTAATTTGGTTAGTAAGCGAATGTATCAAAGTTTCAATGACTGATAAAACGAATATACCTTAGTTCGTATAGCCGTCGATTAATTTGATATCTGAATCGATGCTTCGCCGTTCGGGCGAAACAGCGACGTTTTTTCTAAATCGTCATTTTGAAATGAAAGGTTGCACATTCATTCCTCAGATAGAGATGTGTGCAACAAACTAGGGGAAACGAAATTGATGTAAGCTTTTTCAATTGAGAGCTCGTTTTGCGAGTAAATTTGGTCCAAATGTGCAATTCTAATCACTTTGCCAAAAATGTTCAAACAGTACTTGCTTAATATTTATCACATTACATTAATCCTAGCTCGTTGCATAGCTCCCACACTTTGCTATAAAAATGACAATGATTTACTGAATTTGGAAATCCATCAGTCGCTTATGATTGCTGGCGCGACTAGCACTTTTAACACATTTTATGAAAAAATAAGCTGTCTTAAATAAATTGAACCATTTTTGGCACTTTAAATAGTGGGGTAAGGTAAATAAAACATTCTTTTTTTATGGAGGAAACGTTATTTGATCCCTGGATTCTGTCGTAAAAAAATTGGTTATCTCCAACCTAAACGGAAAGCGATGGGAAATTTGCATATTTTATGACTAAGATGTTGGTTTCCAACAAGCATATACTGTTGAGTCACCTTTGATGACCGATTGGGGGCATTACTTCTCCTTCTCCAGAAAGCCTACTGGAACATATTTCAATCGAAATTGACACTTGTGTTACACTCCCCCTAATACATTTATTTTGATACGGTATAGACCTACTCACTACGTATAACGCTAAAACAAAGTGATGGGAAGCAGGATTCCAGGGATGGACGCGTTGAGGCAGCGCACGGCATGCCGCACAGGGTATCGACCCCACTTCCTGAGATGGCTGTATGTGTGTGTATGCCTGCTGGGGTTTGATCAGGTTAATTTGTGGTAATGGCTGCTTATATAAAATATTTATTGCTGTCACCTATGGGCCCGGGAGACCATTTCTGCCTACGGCTGCCAAAGTTTGCGCATGCAGGCAAGTTGGTACTTCGTGCAGCCTAACGCTATGGTGGAGGATAAAGTCGATAGCGCCAAGCCAGCTCTTGAACAGACTCGGCGTTGCGAAACGTTATAATTTTTTTTTCACTGAGCTGCAACTGAACCATAAAGAAGTCGCGGCGCGTTGACCCTAAACGTGTCAGATATTCAGTCTTGGTTTGACCACCATCCTGATTATAACCTTACATACCTTCCGTACTTTACCAATTCTGTTCCAGGTCATTTCAAAGAGAGCACGTTAAAGACAGCCTAAATACCTTATTTCGGGAGTTAAATGAAAATTATGCCGATACAATGCTCCAAACGTTGCCAAGCGATTAAAGGGCAAATAAAACGACCTTTCGCCAAGCCATGCTTTAGCGAAAGAGCAAAATATATGTGTTACAAATGTAAATGTGAAGCGTACTATTCAGCTAGCGTCAGCAGAGCAGTGTCACGAGGATCACGTCATTGTCATGTCAAGTATACCACGTCAACCGAATAATCAAACATTCAATATCAAATGATCTGATTGGTATACTTTTTTGCACGCAACTCTATCTTCTTTTTGTCTTGATCCAGATGCGCTGACTTGAGAAGTCAAGGTAATAAAACTTTCGCCGATCTTCAGAGGCAGGTCCATTACAATCAGCTCAAATGTCAGATGAGCAAATCAGAAGCAATTATGCTTCACGTTCGCCATAAAAGCTATGATTATTCACCCATTTTATCTAATCATATCAACCATCTAATATGGAAGCTGTCTGGTATGATTGGTTTAATTGGTCTTCATACCTCGCATTTTTGAACACCTGTCAAATATTGCCATTTACGTGCCAGATCATGTCAATAATAGAATATGATGCCTTTGGCTCGGCAAACGCGAAGTCCTAATGGTTAAGTCCTAATGGCCACCACTCGAGCGAAGAGGAGGAAGTACGAACTGGGCTCGCACTGTGAATCCAACCGGTCAGCGCTGAAACCGCTGTTGTAAATATATTCTGTAAATGTTTGTAAATGTTTTTTTTGTCTGTCTGCTTTTTTATTTTTCACTGTTGTCTACAACCTAACAACTTGTTACTGGTGGCTCTGTCGCTGTCTGCCAGGCACTGCCGTTCAAGCTCACTGCGGCTTTGGCAGGCCCGATTCTTGTATTGTACCATACTCAAGTCATCAATGAAGTATTATTATTATTATTATTATTATTATTATTATTATTATTAAATAGTTACTCGTCTAAATGACTCGTCCTTCGCCTTAGTATATTACCGTATACGGCCCAGTTCAAGTTATTAATCGAAGACGGTGCCTTTTGCTCGGCGAACGCGAAGTCCTAATGGTTAAGTTTCACGGTTTCCAAAAACCAATCTTACGATTTTTCAGTTATTTTTCTTTTCAATCAGTAGATCAGCTTTGTTCAAATAATTTGTTAGAAATATACAGTCGCCCTATCATTGCACTTAGTGTGAATGCCACGAACTGCATTTGAACAATGACTTTCTAGCTAAGTTAGCACAACTACAAAGGAAGGTTGCTCCTTAAACAATCAGACATCAACAGAAGCCAACTATTTCTGGAGAATGGATGCAGGAATTGTGTTTATCTGTAGTGCTGAATAATTTCGCGAAAAGCTTAGCGAATGTTGTCTCGAATTGGATAGTGAGAGCAGGCATTTTAGCAGAATGTCTGTGTCACTCGACCAGTAATTTGCATTCTTCTATGTGAGCAGTGAGCACTAGCCGTAGTTTTGTAATGATCTCTTCAAAGTAAGCTAGTTTCCTCAACACAGCAATCTAATGCTCTCTGTGTTAGACCATGCCAGGTACTCAAGTTAGCGGGAAAATGGTTAAAGACACAGACAGATAGATTGGCACCGGACCGTGCATGCAGTACATCAAAAATGCTAATCACTATAAAAAAGTACATATCTACTGCTTAGGTATCGTAAATTTGAAATGTTGAGATGTGTGTTTAGTCTCCTTCACATTCATCCAACTAGTTTTCAACGTCATTCGCATTTAAATATGGGGTTTTACGTGCCAAAACCACGATCTGATTAGGAGGCACGCCGTAGTGGGGGACTCCGGAAATTTCGACCACCTGGGGTTCTTTAACGTGCACCTAAATATAAGTACACGGGTGTTTTCGCATTTCGCCCCTATCGAAATGCGGCCGCCGTGGCCGGGAGTCATTCGCATTTAAATGTCACAGAGCTCGAATGTCTAGCTAAAGTAAACACAAGTTTAAATGTCGTAGATTTGGAACATTGAGTTCGATGTACTGTTTAAAATAACGTTGATTTGACTTTAGGTAGAGATTTGAGCTCTATGTGACATTAAAATGCTCATGACGTTGATAACTTGGATGAATGTGCGTGAATCGCGACCTTTTTATAACCACGTTATGCTGACGACAGCTGATGCTGACGCTGACGACAGCTACGCGGAAATCGAGGTTATATTGGCCTCGTCAGGCACCCTATACCACCTCAGCTTCACCATCGCTCTTGACGGAGAAACGAAAACGTTCCCCAAAGCCGCCATCACTGTTTTGAACTCATATTTCGACCGTAATATGCACTTATTAGTCGGAGGCGCTAAGCATTGTGCTAACCCCAACAGCATTGGGCGAATAGTGTAAAGTATTCCGCTACACACTCTGGGAATGGCAGGACCGTGAATGTATTGCCTATAGCAGAAGAAACAGTACAGTAGCGAATGAGAACCACTTTGTGTACCTCGAACAAGTAATATTCTTGAGAAGATGGATGCGCGTTTCCCGTGCAACTCTTCGAGCGTGAACAACACAACAAATATGGGAATGATATTGATGAAAAGAATCCTTAAACATGGCATATAGCCAAACAGAAGGATGCGGTCAGTGGTGGAAGACAAAGTCGAAAAGATGCGTGGATTCATTGCCCACAACGCCTTGGTCGCACCGAGCCTTGCCAGACTAGAGTTGTAAAATTTCATGAAATTTTGAGCAGCGTGAACAAAAATGGTTTCTTTCTTGTTTGTTTTTTTCAGAAACATTGGAATAATTGAAAAAAAATACGATTGCGCCCACAACTATGAAAAACCGACGCCTTTATTTCTTTAACACTGAAAAGGATACAATTGTTGCATTATTGCATCACTAAAGGCCCAGCAGAGCTTTCGCGTTGAAGATCTAGGCACGATTTCACGTCAAGGCTTTGGTTTTACATGAAAGCGTCAAAACCGACATATGTATGAATCTGTGCCCGATTCATTTCCGCTTGACGCTTTTGCACACTCCCATGCTCCTTCTTTTCGCGAAATTCCCTTGCAGTCTCTGTATTTTGCGACGTTACACTTTTTTTTTTCAAGTTTATCCTTGTCGAAAAAAAACGTAAGAAATATGTATTTTTTTTTCGAAAATTGCAAGTTTTTTTTTTTTTTTTCAACTGCTTGCATATATATGACAGACATCGAACCGGCGTCTGTGAAGGTAGCGTAGCGCCAATACTTAAGGAAACCATATTGAAGTTTTATTGCAATAGCATCTATATGGACACTTAGGCAACTGTTAGCCCGAACTGTCGGCGGATTGTTCCGTATAACGTGGAAAATCGATTAGAATGAGCAGCCCTCGCCGTATTCTGCTGGTGGGAGGGCACGCCTGAGAGGTCTTGCGGAGAATGGTGGGGGCTTGGTGGGCACCCTCTTACTGCAAGCTCAATGTTGGAGGTCACTTGATGAAGTTCGCGCTACGGCAGGAGGGCGCGTGGTTCCTCTAGGCTGGCCTTTGCGACGCCTGGCTGCCCAGACGGCTGAGTGTATAGTCAACTTACAGCGCAGCTACGTGGCCCACGCCATCATTTAACGCGTCACTGCGCTGCCGTTGAGCGCCTTCTGGCTTCCCCTTCTTGATTTCACACGATCCGATTAGTAAATGCCAGGAAGCGCTGTTTTAATTTTCTGGGCGTTAATTTTAAGTCGTTTATGTTTCCTACCGAAAGCGCAAACGTATCGCTGTAGCAAGCATTAACACACAGTAAGCCTTATTTGAGGTTCATGGTGGTGAGGAATACTCAAAATGTATGCGTGCGCGCACCGAGATCAAACGATACCCGACTGTGGAATTTCTCTTTCTTCTGTTTTCGTGTATCATCCGATAGCTATTGCTACCTAAGGAATGTGGTACTCGTCCTTACAGTGGTTGTGTGTAAGCAGCCTGAAGATATCATTTTCTGTGTCAGTGAAAAAGAAGATAGGCTGATTCAAATGCAGTTGAAATCCACGCTAAGCGAGGCATTCTTGGTGTCAGTTCTTCGTGAATCATGTGTGCATGTATATGAAGTGTGGGGTTCGAGATGTAAATATTTGTACTTTAGAGCAGGATGATTACAAAGAAGCGATGTTATTTGCACGGAATTATAGGAAGGCTGGACATTAAACCGGCTGTCCCAGTTAACTTGGACCAAGGTAGAGAAAAAGAAAGAAAAGTAGAGCTTTAGAGAAATCGTAGCGACTGCATAGTAACCTAGCCGTGTGTACTTAGAGCCAGTATTTTTTATCACGACGAATAAATAATGAATTGTTTTTCATTAGTGAACTTTTTAATTACTGCTTGAATCACAATCATATAAATTACAAAGTTGTAGGGCACCTCAAATAAGCTCCGAATCAAGCATTGGTTTCGTGCTCAGCTTTTCCTGGTTGTTTTTTTTTTTCAAGAAAGAAAAACAAAAGCGCGCGAAACATCGAAAATAGATACGCGCTCGCGCGCGGCGACACGAGCGCTCCCAAACAAACAGACACGGATACACGGCTTTAGTAGCGACGGTAGCTCGGTATAGAGTTTCACGCTATGTGATGGTCGCGGCATTATCAGAACACGCCGCTGACCCATTGATAGGCGTATCGGAGCCGTAGGTGGGGGGGGGGGGTTGAAGCCGGGAAACCCTGACGGCGCATTGGGACTAATTTTGCGCACTCATCTTGTTCTGCAGATAGGCGCGCCTGGAAGGTGTATATATATATATATATATATATATATATATATATATATATATATATATATATATATATATATATGTTCCCCTTTTGTTCCCTTTAGCAATCGAAACCCACTTTGCGCAGGGGTGCGATTTCGTAGCAATTCTATTACTGTGGTTACGACTTTTGACGTAATCACCCGGCTGCCATTGGTCGACAATGACCGGGCCAAGCCCATTTTGTCTGTCGATCACGCGACGTCAGGAACCAGCCAAAACCCGCTACGTCAACATGACGTTGACGCCCTCATTATTCGCAGCAAAAGTCATAATTTTTTAGTACTACCGGAGGCAGCATCGTTTCAGAACGCATAAAAAATGGCTGCCCCGCTCATCGCTATGGCGGTGGCTCTTCGCATTCACCGACGAGGACACGGAGAGTTGGCCAACGCGTTTGACATACCAGATGACCATTTTCGACAGCATTTTCGCCTCTCGAAGTAAACGGTGCGGTTGTTGTGCGAGGAGCTGGCGGGGGAACTAGAAGCGGAACGCGCGATGGGACTGTCGGTGGAGCGGAAGGTAATAGTGTGCGCTGCGCTTCTTCGCTACCGAGAGCTTCCAAGCGTCCGTAGGGAGCGAGGAGACCATGCGGGTGTCGCAGTCGACAGTGAGCGAGTGCGTGAGACGTGTGGCAGAGGCTGTCGTGAACGCAGGGACCTGCAACAAGTGGGTCCATTTTCCCAAGACGTTCGAAGAAAAGGCAGCTCTGAAGGAGGGTTTTCTTCGGCGCGGTGCTATTGCCGGCGTCATGGGATGCGTGGACGGCAGCCTCATTGCCATTATCGCACCCAAGGGTGAGCGCAAGCCTGCATTCATGTGCCGCAAGGGATACTACGCCCTAACTGCATTTTCGTAAGTATACCTCACGTTCTCTAGTGCTGCTCATTCTTATGAGCGTTGTGTAGCACTTGTCAACGGGGACTTTCTCTGTTCACATTTTTGCCAGATCTGCGACGCGGATATGAGGATCCTGGCCGTGGATCCAATGCGACCAGGGTCGGACCACGACTCGTTCGTCTGGCGGAAGACATGGCTGCGCCGGCGGTTCCAAGCAGCGCGCATCGCGCATCCCGGTAAATACCTCCTGAGTGAGACAAAGCATTTGCACACTTCATTAGCGAATTGAACGCTATGCCCGCCGCAACGCAAACTTTTAACAAAATTGCAAGCACATGAGTAAGTGCCTGGAGTAGGAAAAATTAAAACAAATAATGCTGTCACCGATATTGTTAAGTGTTAAGCTACAAGCAAGCCACCAAGTGCCTGCCAAGAGCAGGCGAAAGCAACACGTATTATTACTGCTGCTGTACCCAGTGCCTGCCAGAAGCTGATTAAATGAACACACATTAGCGCTACTATTGTGTCATTGGTAGTACCAATAAGCGATGAGTTCTTAAGCTTCTGGCAGGCACTGAGTAGTACACCTGCAATTTGGTTAACAGTTTGTGTCGAGGCGGACATGCCCAACTCGCGCTTTTACTTGGGAATCTAGGGTCTGCACTGAACCTTTGTTGAATGATGCTGTATCCTTCCTCAGTTGCCAACTTGCCTCTCGTCAGAGGAGTACTGAATGCACTATTTCCATCTTCATGCAAGTGACAGCGGCTACCCCTTGGAGCCGTAGCTCCTGACCCCGGTTCCCGGCCATACTCCAGTGCAAACGGCTGAGGGGAAGTACAACACAGCGCATTTCGTCATGCGTTCTGTAATGAAGAGGTGTATTGTGCTTTTGAAATGCTCTTTTCGCTGTCTGCAGCGGTACCGCACACTCCTCTACGAGCCAGAACGTGCGGCCAACATTGCCGCTGCATTTGCTGAGTTGCACAACCTTCGGCTGTCTGAGGGCCACAAAGACAATGACGATGACATTGATCATAGATGACGATAGCAGCAGCAGCAGTAGTAGCGAGCTTCATAACAACGGCGACCACATTCCGCACGGTCTGCCACGAAACAAGGGGTCTCGATTAAATTATCTTAGAGGGCGGGCTGTCCGAGGCCGTGTAATAACCATGTTCGGCACAACCCGTGGCCAACACTTTCACTACTTGAGGCGTGTACGGCGGCAGTTGCGACGTCAACAGCATCGCTAGGTGCATACACGCTGTTGTGCCAGCAAGATGTGGTGGTCTAACCGATACCAAATAATTGCATTGTGCATATACTGCTGTGAAATTGCTGACACAACATTTTCCTTACTCAGTCTTATGGATTTCTAGGTAACGCAAATCATTCATGATTTGTAGAGAAATGTACAAGTCGTGTAGTGAAGGCTTATGCAAAGCTTATATTTAAAATACCTATAACAGAATATTTAGTGGTGAGATATAAGATTCCATGAAAAGCAAAATAAAGTGCCTTTTAAAAGCGGCTTTCCCATAATTTGCTTGCTGCTACTCCTGTTGCTGTCGTCATGTAGCTGCCCTGTCTGCCATGCATGTAGCATGAAGTTTTGTTGTGCGGCCTTTTTTCTTACTGCTATCTCTGACAGGTCTCTGCTACATTTATGCAATGAAGGACCTTTGCATTCGTCTCCTCTCTTTCTACTCGGCCAGAGGAGCTGACAAAAGTCAAAATGCACTGTGCACAACCATCACACCTCCCGCTCCATCGAGCGTGCTGTTACACGCACACCTTCTAGGTCTTCCACCATTTTCTCTCGCAACAACCGCAAAGTTTCCTCCTAGTGACGAAAATGCTGTCAACTGGTGATGCAACATGTCAAACGCTGTGGCTCCCCTGAACTGTGTTCACGCATGAGCGGGTGATAAATTTCAACAAAGTGCCCTCGCTTGTAAATGGAAGTGAATATCTGGAATGTTTTACACAATAATTTTTAGAATGCAAGCTTGCACTACAAGTGTAGTAGTCACATGTAAATAAAAATGCAGCTTTCTTTTTGTTTCAATATTCAGCCTACAGCCTTTTTATAGTAAAAGGTGTTTATGCACACATCACCTTCAATAGTATCTGAATTAAAGAACTGTGAGAATTATCACCGCAATAGTAGATACATATGCGACATATCAAGCATATCACGCAGACATGTCGCAATAAATATCACATCCTGTTTGCCTCTGAAAAATCAGATAAATGCTTCATAAAACATGACAAGTAACGTGATGCGCTCATTAAGAAAACTATTGTATAGTTCACCGTTACAGAAAAATGGCATTTGGTTTAAAGTGTACCACAAAAAAATATACAGGTGCATATATCACGCACTAACATATTTATCACAGCCAAACATATAGGTAATACATGTGAGAGGAACATGTCGTGGAGTTACATACAGAAAAAGCCATAATATAGTACTTTCAAATTCACAAAGACAAACAGCTGCATAATTATTGCACACAAACTGCACCACAAGGGCTACGCATACATCAGAACTTGTCAAACATCACAGAATGATAACAAATTATGTGGCAATGAAAGAGTTCCAGAAGAAAACAAAAATAAATATTTAAGCTCTGTAAGCCGTGATGAAAAAACTAACAAAAAAGTACCCAATACAAATGAAATGAAGGAGCATAGGCAAGAAATTTTCATCATTTTTATATGAAAATTTCCAACATTATATGAAGGTCCGAATCGCCGCTCAACGAGCGATTGCCGCCATTTGATGAGATAGGATGACATTGTAGAACAATTGTAATGTGGCCTCGTGCTTACATTGACATGACAGCACTCAGACGCCTGAAAAATTCAGTACCACTGTCGGAATGCCTGCACCATCAGTCTTAGTGGCACTTGTGCAGGTGCGCCTGATGGTGTGGACACTCCTATTGCTGCAGCATCACATCAAGCATGAAGTCAAGCTGTGGTTCTGCTATGCTATTCGTGGTTGCCTTAAAGGGTGACAAAAGCAATTATTTGTAGCAAACAAGCAATAGTTGGGCTTCATATTATCCTTACAATATCAGCAATTTATTTAAAGCGAATAAAAAAATGTGACAAAAAATTCCTTCCCTGTGAGTGTCTCTACATTCAATGAGGGCGCTGAGAGGGGCGAGGGACTTGGCTGGCGCCATAAGCAAGCGCAGCCAGCAGCTGCTGAAGGAGGCATTGGGCGGTCTCGTGTTACAGTGTACCGGCCCTCCTGCTGGAGACGCTGCTGCTGCACTTCCCGCAAGCTGCGCACCTCTTCCACCATCTGCTCCCTGAGCTGCCGTAGGCTGGCCATTTGCGCCTCATGGTGCTGTTTGCAAAAAAATGTAATATTAATTTACTTACAGAAACCTATAACAAGCCTTTGGTATGTTGTTGTGTTGGTCCACATTCGCAGGCTCTGGAGTTACTTCAATAATGCTATTGGCACTCTTTATTGAGACACCAAAAATATATTCTGGACCATCAAAATTGTGCCGTCCCATTTCATTAAGATGTCTTGCATGGCTGTACCTGCTTCCTTGAATTTGACGCGACTTCTTTCTTTTAGACACCTAAGTGCCTACATATTGCCAGGTATTACATCATGCGAATGTGTACAAGAAATGATAATCATATCACTGCATGTAAATTTTATGTTTGTTTACTGATCGATACAAGTAATACAGAGACCATATGCACTTCAATTCCATGCGCAATAAAATGCATATGTGCCCTTACACATACCTGCCGGTTTCGCTAGAGCAGCTGCTGGCGGAAGCTCGCCTCCTCAATGGTCCTCGCCTCAGCTCACTGCCCCTGCCGGACACACTCGGCAGTCGCCCTGCAGACGGCGTCTTCCAGCTCCTGTTGCGTCGGCTGTTTGAGGGGCGCCTGCGAAGCTGGCAGTCCTTGGTGGGGCGGCGGCTGCTGGTTGGGGGTGGGGCGCACCTGCGCCGCCGGTGCGTCTTCATGCGAGCCAAAAGCAAATATTGCTCACTTACTGTTATCCAACCCACAAAGTTTGATTTTCCTAGCCGGCGACTTAACCATCGTTGTAGCTACATAGCTGCAACACTACACAAAATAGCCGCGTAATTAGAGAAAAAAGATGCCACACAAAGTTCCTGGCAACAGTACCCTATAGGAAGCACAAGGAATCTCTGATAACATAATACCTTACAGCCAGTATCTATGACTTACGCTGAACGATACTGACAGCTACGTCATGTCATTTCTGGGCTTGCATTTCTGCTCCATAAGTAAGTGCAATAAGGTATTCTAGACACGAGCGTGACAGAACATGCTCTGTGGAATGCTTCATAACAAGACCATAAAGCAACTACAAACAATGCTATTACGAAAGCTAGTTAAAGGGACCCTGAAACGATTTCGACGATTTTGTACAAACGTACTGAGTCATTAGAGTAGGTCCTTCTGATCAATAATTGACGTATCGAAGCGCTCCGCGTAAAGCGTGTAATTTATTATAAGGTTTTAAAAATCTACATCGCTACCGATTGCAGCACACCAAGCGGCTGATTTTTGTGCCCAGATGACGCGATTTGCCCAGAATACATGACTGGACCAGCTATCCGATTGGCTGCCCAGGGCGCGTCATCAATAATTTTTCCAACATTATGATGAACAAATGTTGTTAGTAATAGTTTAGATGTTAGTTAATTTGTTTCTATAACAAGAAAGTAACAGAAAGAGAATGCAAAGGACATGTATCAGTACACAAAAAGCACTTCCAGCCCCCAGCAAGTGTCGTCTGCTTGTGTTACAACGTGCTCTGCGCAGTCAGTGTTGGCCTTGTTCTTTCTTTTCGTGAACACCACGGTTCGCCCTTGATGCGTTGTGGGCTACAAACGTAGCGATCGGCGACATGTCAAGCTGCGACATCATGCGACAAGGCATCGTGCGACATCGCACGATGCCTTGCACGATGCCTTGCACGGAGCCAGCATCTACGCGTTTGCGGCCGTCGCTTCACGTCGAAGGTTTGCCACAATAGAGTTTAGCGTATCCGGTATTGAAATAAAAGCAAGCGCAAGTGTACTGGCCGCTTTACCACGTTTTACGTGATGAACGGAGGTTCAAACATGAACTGCTTGCACGGTGCAGCCACCTGGCGGCACAAAGCTCAACCAAACACACAGCTAATATAGCAGTAACCAAGTTTTTTTCTACTTTGCTGCTGGCTCAAATTTTTGGCAGGGGCATAATCTTGAACACGTTGTCATGTTTAAAATGTTTTACACTTGCTTACAGGAATAGTAGCTCTGCACAACCAGATGGCTGGACCGCGCATGCCGATCAGGCCGCTCACATACGTCTACGAAGCTCCTTCATCACAGCGGTATGGAGGGGCTTTAGTTTACGCCTCTGGCTATCCGTCAAAATACCCAGCTCGCCTGTGGTTACCGGAATACCGGACACGTTTGGCGCTGCGACAGAACGCTCGCAACGCATGCTGCTTGATCGCTCTCGCTGGGGATCGACGGCCGGGCGGCTAGCCGAGAGGTTGGCGAGCCTTCGCGCGCTGGCTCCAAGACAACCGGAAATAGACGACAACGTACGTCACAACATGACGTAGAGCCAGCGCAGGCGGAGCTTATTCCCGATCACTCGGTGAGCGAGTTGAGGAGGAAATGCATAGCTAGGGAGGAGGGTAACTTGTAATCGTCCGTAGCTCTCTTATTATGAGACGCTTCACTTAAATTGTGACGCGAATGTTTTACTGTAGCTGCACCCTACGCGTCTACAAAATTTGTCCGAACCATTTCAGGGACCCTTTAACTGCCTTACGTCCAAGGCCACTCGGCCCAGCAACAGCAGCAGGGCCCGACATCACGTAGACGCTTGTTGCTGGCGTCTCCGTGAGGGAAACGCTGGTCCCTGCTGCTTCCTCCGAGCTCGTGCCCTAAGTGAGAATAGTGTTTACACATTGTGAGCACTGTGTGCAATGCAAAGCATATACACAAGTTACTACTGACAGTACACATGCTATTATATTGCTCGCGCAAAAAAGAAAAAAATGACTGAAAACATTTTGCATTCTGTTGTTATTTCCTAAGCGGATAATTTGTGAGCTCAAACAAACAATAATTTTTACATGCTACTGTCGCACCTCGCTATCGGCGAAGAACTGGGGGGCGGCGACGAGAACGGCGCCCGTCCTGCCGAGGACGTCGAGGACGCGGCAATGAATACCGCCCACTTTACCGCCCTCCCGTAGCCCTGCAAACGCGACAACAACAACAACATGAAACGATGTTACTGTCAGGATTATTAGAGAGCTCACCTCTTCTCGCTCGCCGCCCTGGCAGCCTCTTTTCTGGCTTTGTGGCCCAGATTGGCCCCAGTGATTGCGCCAGCGGCTAGGGGTTTTAATAGCTGGCCCCTGTTCATCTAAGAGGGCCGCTAACTTCTCTCAAAGCTCGTTTGTTCGAGCAGCAGTCATACGTTGCGAGAGCTCTGTGGAAGCTCTCGCCAGGTATGGATGCTGCTCGATAAACTGCAGGAAGATAGCAGTCTGCTCGGTTGACACTGGCGGGCCTTTCGCCGACATTTTTGTTGCTTTCTAAATTTGGGGAACTTCAGCCGGGCCACCACTCAAGAAGAAAGTTGGAGGCATACATTTTGTCTAAGCTTAGTGCTCGCATAAAATGCTGACTCCGATCTGATTACTTTATGTTTTCGTTCTTTATACCGTTAACGTAAAAGCAGGTAAAGTCGCTACTCACATTTACCGTTGTAGCAGCTTCTTTTTCGTGAAGTCCCTAGATATTTTTCCGCTTGAAGAAAATCTAGGGACTTTACTTTCTTGGAGTGCAACCGTCAGGGCAAGGGCGCCTGACCGACGAAGGGTTACTGTCGCTGTGATCACTTTAACGAAGCTATTGTT
This sequence comes from Dermacentor silvarum, assembly GCF_013339745.2. NCBI lineage: Eukaryota > Metazoa > Arthropoda > Arachnida > Ixodida > Ixodidae > Dermacentor > Dermacentor silvarum. The sequence goes on along the minus strand of NC_051158.1, from coordinate 107,735,429 downwards.
CTGTCGTGGCGGTGGTTCCACATTGCTATGAATAATTCTGGTTGACTCGTCCTAAAAAAAAAGAAAGGATCACATGTCACTCAATAGATGCAGCGAAAACGACACAACAGAAATCTAGAAGACAGTCATTCCCTTCACAAATGATCAGAAGGCTAAAATGATCCTGGCTCTGGGGGCGGCGCACGGCACGGAGAGGAAGGCAGCCAAGCTATTCCGGATGTGGCATTGTGGAGGACGCCATAGTCTCTCAACAATACTTAGAACGTGCAAAGTCCTTTGCGAGACGAGTAGCTTCACAAGAAAGCGACGCAGGACTGCGACGGTAGTTCAAGAAGCGGAAACGGGTGTTTTCGCATTCATTGCTGCTAACCCTCACGGTAGTGTGCGCGACTCCAGTGCGGAGGCTGGAACCTCGAGGTCATCAGTGTAGAGGACTTTAAAAAAAGTTCAAATGCACCCGCACCATGGCCATGTTCATCAGAAACTTAAAGACCAAAATTTTTGAAAACATATTTGACTGCCACAATGGCCCAGCGCTTTCCAGCCGACGTCAGTGGAAGGGGCCATACAAATCGATGCCGACGCGTCCAAACGGCCGGATAGGGCAAGGTAAAGGTAAGAGACGTGGCGAAGATTTCCGGCTCTGGCAATCGGGACAAGAGCGACTGAACTTGAGAACGTAGTTGTACATCCCGCGCCAGTAATACCACTGTTGAAGACGCTGGTAAGTCTTGAAAACGCCGGAGTGCGCACACTGTGGATCAGCGTGGAACGCTGCGCATACTTCGGAACGCAGACTGCGGGGTACCACTAACAACCACTGGTATCCGTTATAATTGCGTCGGTGCAGCAGGTTGCCGCGATTGGCAATATGACGTGCTTGGCGACGCAACGTGCGAGTGCTTGGTTGTGCCGACGAACTAGAAAGAAAGTCTATAAGGGAGGCAATTCAATGGTCCTTGCGTTGATCAGAAGCGATGGTGTTAAGGTCGAGCGAAGAAACAATAATCTCAGATAGTGAGGAGCAGGCATTGTCAGGCAAGGGAGAGCGTGAGAGGGCGTCGGCGTCAAAATGCTGACGTCCGTTGCGGTACAGCACGCGGATATCGTATTCCTGCAAGCGAAGTGCCCAACGAGCAAGACGATCAGAAGGGTCCTTCAAGGACGACAGCCAACATTGTGCATGGTGGTCCGTGACGACGTCAAATGGACGGCCATATAAATAAGGTCGGAACTTAGTCAGAGCCCAGATGATGGCTAAGCATTCTTTTTCTGTCACACTGTAATTTGTCTCAGCTTTCGTAAGTGTGCGACTTGCATAGGCGACGACATATTCAGGAAACCCTTGTTTGCGTTGGGCAAGAACAGCGCCGAGGCCAACGCCGCTGGCATCTGTATGCACCTCAGTAGGAGCCGTCGGATCGTAGTGGCGCAAAATTGGCGGGGACGTAAGCAGATGACGCAGCTTTGTGAAGGCCTCGTCGCACCGGGACGACCACGAAGTGAGGGGCCCGTTGCGTGTAAGCAGTTTCGTCAGGGGTGAGATGATGGCGGCGAAATTGAGAAGAAAGCGTCTGAAGTAAGAACACAGACCTATGAAACTGCGCAATTCTTTGACGGATGTTGGCTTAGGGAATTCGGCGACGGCCCGAAGCTTGGCTGGATCAGGGAGTATCCCATCCTTGGATACGACGTAACCGAGGATCGTCAGCTGCCGAGCTGCAAATCGGCACTTCTTGAGGTTTAGTTGTAGGCCTGCGTTTGTTAAGCACGTCAAAACACACCGTAGGCGTTGAAGGTGCGTTGTGAAGTCCGGCGAAAAAACAACAACGTCATCAAGGTAGCACAAGCATGTGTGCCACTTCAAGCCACGCAGAACGGTGTCCATCATGCGCTCAAAAGTGGCGGGCGCATTACGAAGCCCAAAAGGCATTACGTTAAATTCGTATAAGCCGTCGGGTGTTACAAAAGCTGTCTTTGGCCGATCGGCGTCAGCCATGGGTACTTGCCCTGAGTGCAGATCTAAATATGAATGTAATTCTGCGCCTTGTAGACTGTCAATGGCGTCGTATATGCGCGGGAGAGGGTAGACGTCCTTGTGTGTGATCTTGTTTAGGCGCCGGTAGTCGACACAGAACCGCACAGAACCATCTTTCTTCCTAACGAGGACCACAGGGGATGCCCATGGACTGTTGGAAGGTCGTATCACCTCGTGGCGAAGCATGTCGTCGACTTGTTTGTTGATTACACGACGCTCTGCAGGAGATACACGATACGGGTGTTGCCGCAATGGCGGTTGCGAGCCAGTGTCGATGCGGTGAGTAACAGTTGATGTCCGACCTAGGGAAGATTGCCCGACATCGAAAGAAGGACGAAATTCTTCCAAGAGGCACACAAGTTGAGATCGCTGGACCGGCGTAAGGTCATCGGCAATAGAAGAATCAAACACATCACTGGACGGTCCCTCACATGCAGAAATAGCGGTGAGCGCACTAGAACTAGCGCAGTAATTTTCATCGGGCACGTCCATAACTTGCACGTTTTCAATCGCTTCGACATTGCTTAGACATTCCCCTCGGAGCAGCATGACAGGGTATGGTAACGGGTTGCAAACTAAAATGGTGCTGTAGCCCTGCTTGATGTCCACTGTCGCAAAAGGTAGCAGCAGGCCTGTCCGAGTAAGGAAGCGGTTAGATGGAGACAGCAGCTCAACAGCGTCTGAGATTCCGCTGCAGTACATGGGCACGACTTGACGCGCGGGGAGGAACGTGGGTGTCGTCGTGGACAATTAGCTTCCTCGACAGGGAAGTATTATCGGTGATCGGCAAATCTAACAGCGGCGAAAGTTCTATCTATCTCGGCCCGTGTGCAATTGATAACGGCATTGTGGCGCGAGAGGAAATCCCAGCTGAGGATACCGTCGTGAGAACACGAGGTGAGGATTATGAATTCTATGGCGTACAGAACGTCGTCAATAACAACACGAGCAGTGCAAGCCGCTAAGGGGTGGATATGCTGAGCACTGGCTGTGCGGAGGAACAGTCCATAAAGGGGCGTCGTGACTTTCCGAAGTAGGCGGCAAAGCTTAGCGTCCATAACACATACGGCGGCTCCAGTGTCCACGAGGGCAGATGCGCCAACACCATCAACAAACACTTCGATCACATTTGAAGGACTTCGTGAGGACTTTCACGTTTCGACGGCGCCGCAGCCCTTGCCTCGTGGACTGCGACGATTAGTTTTCCTCGTCCCGAGTAACGGGACGGGGTCGCATCGGCGACACTGAGCGACGGCGTGGAGACGGTGAACGGCGGGTAGTTGGCGTCGGGCGCAAAGTCGGTGCCATAGCCGAATGGGGTTCGTAATATAGACGGTTGAACTGGCTTGTCACGGCTGATGCGGCGCTAGGCGGCTGAGCGCGATTACAATAACGAGCGACGTGACCGGCATAGCCGCACGCAAAGCATATCGGCCGGTTGTCGGAAGTACGCCATCGGTTCGCTGGGGCAGGTCCCATCCATGTAAGAAGTCGCGTTGTAGAGGGCGGATGCTGGTATGACTGCATGGCGGGCTGCGGTCGGGGCCTAGCCGCAACGTCGCCATAACGGAGAGGCACAGTCGGAGAGAGTGGTTGAGACCTCGCGACGACTTCAGTGTAGCTGAGTGGAGCGGCCGCAGGACGATGGTGATGCTGGTCTGGCAAGACCTCGGCGATTTCCTGCGCGATCACGCCACTGAGCGTGGGCATAACATTCGTTGCGGGCTGTTGCACATGCGGTGGCTAAGCGAAGGTTCGCAAGGAGAGCTGGCGTGCAACTTCCTCCCGAACGAACGCTTTCACTTCTGTCAGTAGTGCTGTTTGGTCGGAGATGGTGGACAAACCAGCAACGTGTCCGTCACGCGATGAAGGCAGACGTGTCAATGAGCGCTACCTTCGTAGCTCCTCGTAGCTTTGCCATAGAGTGACGATGTCGGTCACGGACTGAGAATTCTTCGCAAGCAGCATGTTGAACGCATCGTCTTCAATCCCTTTCATGACATTTCTTATATTGTCGGATTCCGACATCGTCGCGTTGACTCGTCAGCACAAGTCCAGAACGTCTTCGATGTAGCTGGTAAATGATTCACCCGGCTCCTGTGCACGTTGTCGCAAACGCGATTCCGCTCGCAGCTTGAGCACCACAGGGCGGCCAAACACCGCCACCAAAGAAGTCTTGAACGAGGACCACGTCGGAAAATCGGTGTCATGGTTGCTGTGTCAGAGACTGGCGACACCCGCGAGATAGAAGATAACATTGCTTAGCTTTGCGGGGTCGTCCCATTTGTTGTGACGGCTGACCCTCTCATACGTTGTCAGCCAATCCTCCACGTCGGTTTTATCCGCGCCGCTGAAGATGGCAGGATCCCTGTGGCGAGGCACACCAGAGCACATGACAGACTGAGGAGGCGCTTGCTGGGATGGGGTAGGTGGCACTTGCTGGGATGCGTCTTCTGGCATGGTTTCGCGAAGGGTATGGGATCGAGTGAATGAGTACTAACGTTATTGAGGTCCTGAGGAGAAAGAATTAAAGCGCGACCGGAGGCCCCACCAATCGATCTGGTGGCTCCACCCAGGTCGGGGCCGGTAGACATAGTCCTTCAGCGATGGCCCGGGCCCTCTGGATAGCCTTGAGCTGAGCGATGAGCTCTGTACTTCTGAGCGCGGAGTCCCAGGAGGACTGGTCAGGAAAGTCCGTGCCCGCGTTGGCAGGGCACAGCCAGAGCATGTGTTCGAAGTTGTTGTATTCGTGGCCGCAGTGGGCATGCAGTACGAAAGTCAGGATTGATCCTGCTTAGTGTTGTTGGTGTGATGTATGTCCTAGTCTGCAACTGTCTGTAAGTGACGGCCTGGGCTTTTTTGAGGTTTTGGTGAGGAGGAGGAAAAATTCTTCGTGCTAACCTATGATTTGAAGTGATTTCGTGGTATATGATACAAGCGGGTCTTTGTGATCGAAGCTCCAGGATTCACGCTGGAGGCAGAAGCACTTTCCACCACTTGTAAAAGCGTTTCTTAGGCTCCAGCCTTCTGGACCGACCGTTAGTTCAAGGCCCGAGATCTCAGCACGAGCGGCGTTTCTCGAGGAGAGCGTAGGAGGGATCCACCCACTAGAAAGGGCTGGAGAGCATGACCCACTATGGCGTTCGTATCCTTCGCAACAATCCTAATAATTAGGCAAATAGATTTTTTCTAACAAAATCATTGGTATATACGATAATCGTAATACCAAGTAATTGAAGCACAAGCAAATGAACAAAACGTATATCACAAATCTGTATAACATGAATAACGAACTTCATACAATACACAGAACAAATGCCTAAATTTCGATCGCCTATGCAAAAAATGCCGCGGTTTCGCCCGAAAGGCGAAGCATCAATTGCGATAGCAAATTAGTACAGAGCTATACGGAGTAGGGATAGTAGTTTTATCGGCTGCGTTAACTTGGACTCATTCGCTTGCTAACTGAATTAACAAGAATGGTGCCAGCGCGCACAAGCAAACATGAATAGGCCGCACTTGACTCCAGACAACCACTGTCAAAACGCCGGCGTGAGCAAGCGCGGCCGCTACAGCCAGCGAAGGTTCGTGCGGTCTATCGCTTCAACGGAAGCCAAAGCGCATACAAAGGTAAGAACCATCTGGAGGTCGATTTCAAGATACGGTGTGCGCGACAGTCCGCAGCGGCGCTAAGTGCAAGTAAGCAGATGCAGTAGAAGCCGCGCCCTCTCTCTCACACGCAGCCTTCCCGCTTTCCTCCTTTTGCGTGGGAGATTGAGTAGCCAGTTCCCCTTGCGCCCGGTCGCAAGGTACGCATTTGGTGCCGCAGCACAACGTCGCCCCCCCCCCCTGCCTCCCTCCCATCCCCGCACAACATTTCGCGCGAAGGACGAAGTCGCGTTTGCTCTACGCCATGCGTTCGCTCTTCGTGAAAGCGGCGGTCCCTCGCGCGCTTTCACTCATACATAAAGCATAGGGCGCGTGGTGACGGGTCTATCGCCCGTGTAATTTAAACGGAACCTCAAGGTGACGACGACAGCGACACTGACGGTAGAAATCCGCTTGGAGTGTCCATAGTTGCTATCGCAATAAATATCAATAACATTCAAATATGTCATGTTGGTAGTTAAATATGCAATTGCAATGATTCGCTCAATTTTTTACAAAATACTTTGTGGTGCACTGAGGAAATGACTGAACATTCTGCGACCATTTATTTCAAGGAACAATGAATTCGATATTGCTATGCTTTAACACACAGCTGCAATCTTGCCCTAATTAGTTCTTACAGCTGGCAAAAGAAGGTTCTTTCTCTGGGAAAGTCGAATACAGTTGTCAGTGAAGTGCTCAGTATTTATTTAGTTATTTATTACTAACTGCCAGTCCCAATGGGGTCTATAGCAGGAGCACAATACAGAACAATAAAGAAAAACAATTTCAGGTAAAGAAAGCGTCAGTACGCAGTTACAGATTTTGTACAATATTCTCTGGGTTTGAGGAAGCAAGATTCATATGGTAAAACATTACGAACAGACATACAGCAGATAATGACCGTATTCTGTAAACTTCCAAGAATTACACTAGTGCATAAGAAAAGCACACAAGATTTTAACTGTGGGATGTACGTAAGTGATTTTCAAGTAATGTTAAAAATTTACTCAATCGTTACAACTAGTTTTACATTCGAGTAATTTATTCCACTCGCAAATTGCAAGTGGGAAGAATGAACATTTGAAACAGTGCTGAAACGGTATTCTGGTAAGGTTAGTTGATGTTTGTGACGTGATTGTCTTGTGTCAGACTTGGATATAAACCATAAATGTCGATTTTAAGCTGTTTAAGATGAAGTTAGAACAGCATTTTTGGCTGTATCAATTTAGCGCGATTAAATAATGTTTTGACTCCAGATCTTTCGAAAAATTCGCAGGGTGAATCGAATAAATTATATTTGTTGTATACAAAAATTACGGTATTTCTCTTCACACTTTCCAGTTTTCTAACTGGAATGTGTCATGCTGTTACCATTGCGTTACGGCGGCGCCCTTTTTTCCCACCCACTTTCTGGGGTATCTAGGTTTTACTACTACAACTAAACCTGGGAGTGTTAGTCAGCGCCACCACTCACAAACCTTGGCGGCGGATGTGGAACATCCTTTCTGCCGCAGGCGTCATGAGTACATCTTTTTGGGTGATGGCAACTGGTCAATAAACCCACATATGCTATCTGAAGGTATCAGTGTTTCCGGATTCGAGGCCCTCGTACGAGAGGAAAGGGAACCGAGGGGCCCGATTTTTATTAATCAGTACATTTGTTCATTACATAACATTACATTACATAGTCGTTCATTACATAACGATGGTCTCGAATCCGGCAACACTGATGCCTTCAGGTCGCATATGCGGGTTATTGACCAGGGGCCCGATTTTTATTATATGTTACATAACGTTACATTACATTACGTAATTGTTCATTACATAACGAGGGTCTCAAATCCGGCAAAACTGATGCCCTCAGGTAGCCTATGTGGGTTTATTGACCAGTTGCGTTCACCCGGAAAGATCACGTAGTCGTGACGCCTGTGGAAGAAAGAATGATACACATCCACCGCCAATGTTTTTTTTAGTGGTGGCGCTGGCTAACACCCAGGGTTAATTGTAGTAGCAAAATCCAGTTACCCCAGAAAGCGGATGGGAAAACGGGGTGCCGACCGTTAGCTCAATGTTAAGAACACCGCACGCGTAATGAGAAGACGTGGGATCGTTCCCCACCGGCAGCCAGTTGTTTTTTCATCCATTTTCATTTCATTCATTTATCGTTTCTATAATTTCGTTAGTAAGTACAAAACATTTCACCTATGTTGTCCTTAGTGTCTTTGTTGGCTTCTTATGATATGATTACTAAAAATCGGACCCCTCAGTTCCCTTGTTTCTCCTTCGGCCACATAGATACTTGTTTGCGAATCTAGAGTTCTGGCCTCCGAATGGGACAGACCGACTGCTGCAAAAGACACGCAGCTTGAGACTTTGATGCATCGGTATAAAACTCTGGGTAGGTGTAATTCGATAGAAGTTCAAATAAGTCTGTGGCTGACACACTCTGCCCATTGTTCCGCGCAGCCTCCACCTTGTAATCATCCGGCCTAGCGTAAGACGGTACACGCGG
>NC_051158.1:107698555-107727128 GCF_013339745.2 Dermacentor silvarum | reverse complement strand
GGTCGCAGCATTAGCATCCACCTTGAGCCTTGCAAAGAGGCTGTCTAAGCAGTCGTATTCATCCTGGTCCTCCTTTCACAATTTCGGAAAGGCATCCCAGTCCGTCACTTTAAGTTCTCTGAGGGGAGCTGCATTGACTGTCAGGGTAATAGCCAATATGAAGTGGTTGCTACCTAGATTTTCTTGTAAATTTTGCCACCCTACCCCTGGGACGTTCTTGACGAACGCCAAGTCCTGAGTTGTGTCTCGGGCCACCGACGTGCCAGTTCTCGTCGGGTATTGCGGATCTGTAATCAGTTCCACGAAACAGTCCGATACCCCCTTTAGGAGATTGTTACCCTTGGGGGACTGCCTATGGTAGCCCCAAGCGTTGTGCGGAGCATTAGTCTCCCGCTACCATGATGGGGGCTCCCTTGGCCAGAGTCACCGCTTTTGCCATGATTGAAGGGAACGCCTGCCGGTTGTCCGACGGCGAGCTGTAGACATTCAGGATGAAAACGCTGTTTTTGAGCCCGCTGTTGGGGATTATTTCTACCATAATCACCTCCGCCCTGGTTTTGCCCAGTTGTAATATGTGTTCCTGAAAGGAGCATTTTCTCGCGACCAAGGTTGCCAAACCGCGCTTCCCCTCCTCGCGCACCAAAACGACTCGTGTGCCAGTTGACGTCAAATAGGCATTTGACGTCAACTAGGTATGTGCCACAGGCAATGTGCCATTCAACAATGACGAAAAATGACCCTTGAATTTCTCCGTTGCTAAGAGGAATCGAACCCACGGCAAAAGGATTCATCAAGGACAGCAACCGGACATATTTACAGGCTGCGCCACAAGTTCACTAGGTATATGTCACTTTTCAATGAACACCGTTTACGCCAACGGTTTCTCCAGCAGCACCACGAATGAACTGTGTTTGTGCCGCTCTTCAAGGAACTTCTCGTCCATTTACGTCACATAGCATGTGCCACTGAGTGTGCGTCACTGAGAGTGCGGCAGGGAAGGGAACCATCCTAAGCGTTTGCAGGCGTTGGCGCGCCACGCTTGTGGTCTATGAAGCAACGCACGGACTTCTAGGCAGTGTCACTAGGTGGCGCAGCGTGTCTTGAAAGAAGCAAGGGGGAGGAGCGTCGTTTTCCGCATGACGCATTTCTCAGCTTTCTCACGCTCCAATGTGCCATGTGTTTTTGTGGCCACGCGGAGGCTTTGCGGCCGTGGCTCCAGATGGTGCAGGGTGTTCGTAGTAAAGCACAAAATAAGAATCTCGCTGCAGTACATGCCTCATAATTAACCCTTTAAGGACGAAATTTTTTTCAGCAATAGGGAGTAAACCCCAGGCTCGAAACTGGAAGTGGGCTTCACCCCAAGCCATCTAAGTCTTCGTCTTCACTTTGTATAGACAGCTCTCGCCATACATTGCATTTGCTTAACATCACATGTCCGACACCACTGCACTTGGATATCTTGCATCGGCCTGTCGCCTCTGACCTTGCGTTCAAAAGACAGTCAGTAGCGTGCCAAAGTTCTTAATCATCCAGTGTACCTGCTCTAAACCTACTAATGACGCTTGCGGCCTATCATTTAGTGTTATCCAACGTATTGCGACGGTTGCAATACGTTGTGCTGGCCTATTCATTCAAGCCTAAACTCATTACCATCGACTTTCACCGTGAGATGGATTCTGCCGAATGTTTCGGCACTTGAAGGGGCATAATACACCACTTCAGATTACCACAAGAGCAAATAGAAAACCTATAAGGGTTTCTGAGGTAATGTGCCCATAGTCAACAAAAAATTGGGGCTGCTCCATAAATTCAAGGCATGGCAAGCCTTTCCAATTAGGACACGTTATACTCTTAGCTAACGAGGCTGCCAGTTGATCGCAGAACAGCCCAGAAGTAACGAACAAATCGAACCACAGGAACACGGATTATATCAACTCAGTTCTTGTTGTATTTGCAAGGTACAGAAAGTTTTAAAAAAAGTTCACGCAGAAACGCCTTTGGCTGTTGTCTAAGTATGCGTAAGCATAGTACCACTTGCTCCCCGGCACGCAAGCCGTTGTCATTACCGATGTTATGAAACTTGATACGAGCAGTATAAACCCTTATCAACACTCAGCGGTTGTTATCAACCTTATCGAACATGATCAGACACTTACCAACTGTTATTGGTCCTTAGCCTGGATATCCAGCGAAGATGCTTCAAAACAACCACTACAATTGCTGAGGCGGTATGCAATGTTTTACTGATGGTATGGATGCTTGTTTTGATCATGTTCTTCATGAAACGTATAGTGTTCTATCTTGTAGGGGGGATTGCAATGAATGCAACAAATTTTGCTTCACTTTGCTGAGCGATGGTAGCCTCTGCCTCACGTGGTTATGAGCCATTGCACTTTTTCCTTCTTAATGGGATTATAAGACATCGTCTACGGGGGTATTGAGGCTTTGTTTACTGTGGTTTGAGCCATAGCATTCGTATTACATGACGGACGGACATGTTTATTAGGCCAAGAAATGCTCACGCATTTAAAGAGATACTTGCATCAAGGTACAACGTTTCCGACCTTGTGGGTTCGCCCTACTATCTGGAGGATAGGGATTTTCCTCTTCATGAAACTTCTTCTATCTAGCGGATTCACAATGCATTGATTTACCTTTCTTTAATGAGACTGTACGTTATGACGATCCCAAGTACTGAGATGCATATTCGAGAACTTGTTGCCACTTAGCTTAGCTAATAGGCGAAAACAATGTTGCGTTATGCACATTTGTAACCTTTGTCTATATATTCCAGCGTACTCCTCCTCAAAAAAACAGTTGCAAGTGACTGGCAAATGTCATTGTGCGTGTTATCGTTCTTGACGATATTCGAAAGATCATCATCTACAATAGAATAGCATGCTAATTTGTAAACTTATGCCAGTAACATAGCTTGTTTACTAAACTGATTGAGAGTTTGTAAATAATATATATATTGCGTTGATTTCAGTGCCTTGGACTACAACTTACACTTCGGCATATGGTGAGTACTAACCCTGTAGCCTTGGGCAACCTTAATGCCCGAGTAGGAAAAACGGGTGAGATAACAGGCAACTAACAACTACAGCATTGACTCCATAAAGTGTTGAGGATTGATGTTGGTAGAATTCAGTGTAACGAATCAATTCCGAATAGCGCGTACGTTCTTCCAGAAACACAACAAGAACTAAACATAGAAAAACCCTAAAGGACAAACAAGAAATGAAATATATTTCAAAGTCTGTGACGACCCCAGCATAGTGCAGAATGTATATGTGGTTGGTAGGGTAAGGAGCAGTGATCACTGGGTAATAAGGTCTAGGATTGTACTCCCTTTGCAAAGAGAAGAAGCAAAATGCGTCAAGAGGAAACAGGGCGACCTAGACGCCGCCAGTGTAAAATCAGGTGAGCGCTCGCTGGTGCTCACAAACAAAACTTCTGATTTAGAACCGGAAGGTTAAGATAAGATAGAGGTAAGGAATGAAACGTATACTAGGCTGACTTCAGAAACAAGAATGAAGTGGGAGGTAGGGTATGAACGCAGCATGTATGTAAGCTCTACCAATTAACAAATAGCCTTATAGAGAAGCGACAAAGCATGAAAATGTCAAACTCAGAGATAGGATTCGCAGAACAATGAAAGCTGATAAAAAATAAATTAATCGATATTTTAAATTATTGAGCAAACAGTATCAATGATAGCGGCATGAAATCAGAAAGAAACTCGGTTCAAGTCGGAGCAAGATGTACGGAATTATTGTCATCAGTAATTTCCATTATATATTAAAGGCGGCCGATATCTTCTACACTGACCTGCAAAGTACCCAGAGCACCATGCAACACTGATTCGAAGTAGAGGCGAACAGGATGTAGAAGTTACATGTCTAATTAGCGGTAGAGGAAGATATATTTAAGGTTGAAGGAGATAATATACTTGAGATGCTTACGCACCTTTAAAGACGATGCTTTACGACCTTAAGTGTACCAGAGAGCCGGAATAATGCCACCATTATACTAATGCATAAGAAGGGAAATGTTAATGAATTAAAAAAACCTAGGTCAATTACCTTGTTTTCAGTTTGGTGTAAAGTATTAGCCAAAGTAATTTGCAGTAAAATCAGGGTTACGCTTGACTTTACTCAACGAAGATAACAGGCTGGCTTCAGGATGAGGTATTCTCCAATGAATTACATTCATGTCGTCAACCAGCTGATTCATAAATCTGCAGAATGCAGCCAACCTCTCTATATGACTTTCTTAGATTATGAAAATACATTTATTTCAATTCGAGATACCAGCAGTAATGAAGGTTCTGCGTGCTCAAGGAGCACCGGACGCGTACGTGAGTATCTGCAGAAACACTCTGCAGCTACCTCAATTTTCAACAGGCAAAGCTGAGAAATACCAATGAAGAAAGGAGTCAGGCAAGGAGACGCAATTTCTCTAAAGGTATTCACTGCATGCTTAGAAAAAGGTTGCAAGCTATTAAACCGGGAAAGAATATCTCACCAGCATTAGGTTTACATATGACACTGTCCTGTTCAGGAACGATCGGAACGAATTGCAAAATTGGTTGAGAACCTTAACTAAGAAAGTGTAAGATTAGGGTTGAAAATTATTATGCAGAAGAAAAAGGTATTCTTCAATAGCCTGGCAATAGACGAAGAAGATGTACGCTTACAGGAAGCATACAGAACAAGGAAGGAAATACTTGTGTGCATTGTTTTTTTTTCTTGCGCAAATTTTTCTTCGTTAGTAATACAAGACCAACTAGACCAATGATATTTCTTCTTGAGGTTCTAGAAAAAGTGTAGTACTACGTTTATCTAGCTAAATTAGGCACAAGAAATTTTGAAATCTGAATAAAATTTACGCAAGAATAAAATGAAATAGAGCATAGGCAAGCATTACCAAATTATGATTGCGAGGTTGCCGCTATCATTGAAAAGGAAAGTGTACAATCATTGCAATCTATCTGTACTAACATGTGGGGCATAATCTTGAAGGTTAACCAAGAAGCTCAATAACAACTTAAGAACCACGCAACTTGCAATGGAAAAAAAAATTGGCGCTGATTCGTCTTATAGAGATGACCGGATTCTTGTTATGATTGAAATAAGAAGACACAGATAGGGTATTGTGATATATTTTATTGCAGAATATTTATTTTATTGTGGTTTAGTTTATTTCTTCTTCTTTCTGGGGTTTTACGTGCCAAAACCAGTTCTGATTATGAGGCCCGCCTAGTGGAGGGCTCCGGAATAATTTTGACCACCTGGGGTTCTTTAACGTGCAATACAACGCAAGCACACGGGCGTTTTTGCATTTCTCCTCCACCGAAATGCGGCCGCCGCGGCCGGGATTCGATCTCGCTATCTCGTGCTCAGTAGGGCAACGCCTTAGCTGACTGAGCCACCCCGGTGGGTGTGTAGTTTATTTCTGCATACATCTGTATACATTTTAAAGACAATAATGCACTTGTGAATATTGTGACGCTGCAGTTATCATGACGTTTATTACGCGTCGGAGATGTGGTGAACCGAGCACGCCCAAAGCTCAGATCACACTCAAGAGAAAGCCCCACAAGCGATGCAGAAGAAGCACCCCACGTGATGATGATGATGTACCGATGACAAAGACTAGCTTAATAAAATTCCTACACTAATTACCCCCCACGGGAGAGCGGCCATCCTGGCCGCAATTCAAAGGGGCGCGGAACGCCTCGTGAAAGGCTTCATACGGGAAACGTGGACAACCTCAGCAGCGCGGCAACGGCGCTCATGTCGAGCAATAACAGGTGCCACGCGATAGTTAACAGGAGAGCTCTGTTCCAAGACTTTGAAGGGGCCGATGAACCGAAGCTTAAGCTTGTCACACAAGCCAGGAGTACGAACTGGTGTCCAGAGCAGGACTTCCTCACCAGGGCGGAAGCACAAGACGGGATGAGAGGCGTCGTAGCGCTGCTTGCGGTCATTTTGCCCTGCTTTGGTGTTGATGCAGGCGAGCTGGTGGCAACGCAGAGAGCGGGACACGTTCTTCACAGGCGGATGGACATCGTGTGACAGTCAGTGCGAAGAAAGAGACGTCAAGACAGGAAAAGGGCGAACGACCATAGACAAGGTAGAATGGCGAGTAAACGGTCGTGCGTTGAAAGGCGGTATTATACGCAAAATCACAAATGGCAAAATTGCGTCCCAGTTTCTGTGATCTGGTTCAATGTACATGGATATCATGTTTGACAGTTTGCGATGAAATCACTCTGTTAGGCCATTGGCTTGCAAATTGTAATTGGAGGCCGTCTTGCGGGTGGTTCCGGAGGTTCTGAGTACTTCGTCTTCGAGTTGCGAGAGGAATGCTTTTCCACGGTTGCTTAGGATGACGCGAGGAGCACCGTGACGCAGTATTAAGGCTTGAGGAATGATCGGGAAATGATCGTGTCCTCCGCAGGATTTGCAGCAAACAGTACCTGCGGACCATGAAAAGACTGTGTAAGCGACACGATCCGCTTCTCCCCGCAGATCTACAAAAGCCACATAGGCTCAGCCGTATGTATTTATTGTTTTTAGAGAAGCGTTATATATACACCTTTACAGTTTTAGTCTTTCAATACTAATACCACTAACCAGTGTTTTTTAGCCATTTTAGTTCGATTTTTATTGTATACAGTTTTACCCGTTATGCTTTGGTTTTGTAACACATTTATTATGATGTATTGTCACTAAGCATTAATAAAATTTCTTTATCTCTCTCTCTAACTCTGCCATACGTCGCCTCCGCCTACAGTTCATTCAGCCATGACACTGCTGGTTGGTCACCGCTTTATGAACTGTTTGGCCGGAATCACGTTTGGCCCAGGGACATTGTACTTGCACATGTCACACAGTCACACACTGCTTATGCACGCGACGCAATTTCTATGGCAGCACAGGCCCGTCAGGTTGCCCGCGCTCACCTCACTAATTCCTAGGCTTCCCAGACGTCCCTTTCCTATACGCACTATAGGGACGTGCAGTATTCGCCTGGCTCTCTCGTGCTCCAATGGTCGCCATTTCGTCGTGTGGGCATATCGGAAAAACTGTCGCGATATTCAGGTCCCTACTGAATCCTGTGACCGCTTTCGCATGTGACGTATGAGATTGCTTCCGAAGAGTCAGGCCAGTCGTCTGTACAGCCAAGAACTGATGTTGTTCATGTCTCCCGTTTAAAGCCCTACGCGAGTGCCTTTTCCGAGCCATAATAGGTTGCGCAGGGACGGCGCTCCAGCCCCGGCGGCATAGTGTCACGATGCAGAACATGACAAGTATACAAGAGACGATGACGAAAAAGTGTTGTTGATGCGGGCGCTTCCGCCGCTATGTTCTAGTGTCAGCTGGTGCCTTCAGCATTCGCCTTGCATAAACATCATTTGTGCTTGTTTCTGTCTCGCAACAATATTTATAATTAACTAGTTATTCATAGAGATTTACCGTGAACATAGTGTTCACTTCACCAAGGAATCTATCTCCGGCAGTAAAATTGTACTAATGCTTAAACCATTTTTAAAAATTCAGCGAAATTACTGAAAAAAAAATGAAGTACTTCGCTTGAGCGCTTAAAACTCCGAGGTATATAATGGAGGTGTCATTCTAATTTTTAGGTAACGAGCTCCCGAAACTAAATTAAATAAAAATGTCGCAGTTTCACCCGAAAGGTGAAGCATCAATTGCGATAGCAAATTAGTAGAGAGCTATACGGAGTAAGGATGTAGTTTTATCAGCTGTATAAACTTCGACATGCAGCTGCACCCCCAACGCGCAGAACTGTTGTCGACGCCGTGGGCGTTGTGCCCGCGTTAGCACCGAACGCGCGTGTTGCTGGCAAGGAGGTTTTGTTTGTTGTTGTCGGTGCCTCTGGGGTGGCTCGGAGGTTTTCGACGAGATCAGAACTGGACACTCGTCGAGAAGTCTTTACCACCTTTTCGCCTCGCTACGTTTTTATATAATTACGCATTTGGTGCCGCAAGCTAAACAGCGCCTCTCCTCCCTCCCTCCCTTCCTCCCTAAAGTCCCTAGATATTAGAAAGAGCCGAACATCTAGGGACTTTATTCCTTCCGTCCTCCCACGGCCTTTCGCAAGACGGAAGAAGTCGTGTTTGCTCTTTATATATGGTGGTTGTAAAGAAGGAAAGAGACGCTTAATTCTGGAGCCCTTCAGGGAGCACGGCGCCGAACACGTGTTAGCTCTCCGCCGTGCGTTCACTCCCCTTGAAAGCACGCGGCCCTCGCGCGCTTTCACTTGTACATACAGCATACGGTGCGCGGCGACGATTTCAATGCCGTTGACGTCATACGGAACCCCACGGCGACGGCGACGACGACGGCAGAAGTCCGCTTTGAGTGTCCATATAATTGCTATCACAACAAAATTGCAGTTCCTCACGAAAGCGAAGCCTTTATAACGATACCAATCTATTAGAAAACTACATGAAATGTCGTCAGTAGTTTGAAATAAATGCTGGTATTACGTGCCAAAACCACAATTTAATCATGTGGCAAGCACTGCTGGGATACAAGGGTTATTGACCGCCTGTTCTTTAAAGTGCAGTCAATGCACGGTACGCGTGTGTTTTCACATTTCACCCACTCGAAATGTAGCCGCTTGGCGGGAATTCGATCCCGTGCTCTCTCGCTGACCACGAATCTCACTCGCTAACCACAGAATGTCACTGTCACAACACTGGCGTGATGAAGAGACCAAACAGAGGACACCATGCACCTATGCAGCTGCACGTCTAAACCTTGAGTACACGACATCTTGCATTAGGTGCGCGCGACGGCAATGCACATGCAGCCACCAGCTACCTTGGCTCGAAGAATCTCTGCACCTGCCGGAGAGTAACTCAAAGATAGAACACAGGCGGCGCACAAAACGCGTGCTCACCTGCCCCCTCCCCCCCCCCCCTGCCCCTCACAAGCGCGTGCTTGATTCTGCTTTCAGTGCTCACCTCCTCCCGCCTTGCCTGCGTTTTATCAGGCGAGCTCTAGCTTTGGGGACACATCAAGCCACCATCCTTCTCCGCTCAACATTGCACGCGTTGCATCGCACACACAGCATACGGCATGCAGAGTACGACAATATATTATCGAACTTGGAATCTATACAGAACATCCCGGGGGCACCGACAGGGAAAGCGGCACTTCGTTTGAAGTGCTGGTAAAAGTGGTGTCGCATTCCGGTTCTGTGTGCTGTGTAGAAGTTCTGTGTAGTAAATGCGAAGCGTAGCTGCATTGCGGTTCAGTTTAACATTTTTGTCGCGAATAAAAATGTTATTCTTTCAAGCTTTCTAAATGAATTGGCAACAAAACATGTTATAGAATGCTGCATAGGCCATATTTTAACTTTGACCACTACACTTCCGAAATGAAGCAGCAATATGAGTCAAAAGAAAACGCTATTTTCTGCAACTTTGCCCCAGTTTTAACAGAATGTTTCCGTTTTGGATGTCTCAAAGTATTCTTATTATCTATTATGAACACCTACAAAGTCCATATTCTGAGCATTTATTATGCGAGGAAAGAAGAAGAAGCCGATGAGTGCGGACGTGGGAACTCTGTGTTAAGGAGTTACCAAAATCTTAATTTTGATTATTCACCTTTACCATTTTGTTCGTTGTTAGGTGCATGTTTTATTTTATCCAGTGTGGCCAATCCCCCTCGTGGGTACGAGCCATGTTTTGAGGCAACAACAACTCTGGCTCCCGTTTCTTGACATGTTTTAGACCGGATATTTTGCTCACAGCGTCAAAAAGTTGCTGTCACTCGACACCTAACGTTCTCAGGATCACGCTGATACCAAGTTTTCTACGGTGGGTGGACTTTTCCCCATTTTCAAGAGGACTGCCAGTGTGACCACGACGCGGGCGCGCTAAGCCTAGCGCTCTCCGGCGGATCCGCGCTCGGCGTCGCCGATTGGCCACGTCACGATGGCGACGGCCATGCACATCACCGTGGAAGGGGAGGACATCTCCTCCGATGAGTTTGAAAACAGCATCGGATGGACTACGGTGGTCAGCAAGCGTAATTCTGCTACCAAGAACGCGCCCAGGCAAGGTGACCGAGCCGCGCACGCATCACGTGGCGAGAAACGAAGCCCTACTCCGGCTAGTTTGATGAAACGTATAACTACTGCTTCGAGGCTGCCCCACTTGCCAAGGGAGCACATTCGAGTCATTGTTCGCCCCCGCGGAGGCCTGGACATCAAGAAGGTGGGACATCTTAGGGTCGCCCAAGCCCTAACCGTCGCCGCAAACCTACAAGCGAATAATATTACGGAGGACATCCTATGCCCCAACATGATGCAAAACATCATGATCGTGAGGTACCCCCTTGAGAAGTAACGCCATGGCGTACGCAGGGGTGGAGGCAATCACCATTGGCGAAGCCAACTACGAGCTCAATGCTTACTTCGCCGCCCCCGAGAACTCATGCAAGGGGGTCATCCATGGCATCGATCCCGCCATAGAGCACGAAGAATTACAGCGCCTCATCATCCAGCCCAAGAACACCAGCGCTCTCGAGGTGCGGAGAATTAAGAACACAAGCACCGTCATCATTCTCTTCGACGGCCTCAAAGTGCCCGATTACATCAAATGCGGCCCAAGCCTGATAAAATGCTCACTCTACCGCCGACAAACCGACATCTGTTACGTCTGTGGTAGACTTGGTCATCGAGCCGATGTCTGTCCGGCACCGGAAAATGTCATCTGCAAGGGGTGCGGTATGAACAACCCCGAAGATAATCACGTATGTTCTCCCAAATGCACCCTCTGTGGAGGGCCTCACATCACTGCAGACAAGGCCTGCAAGCACCGCTACCAGATGCCCTACGTGGTCCGTCGACGCCGTAGAAGACGACGACAAAACAAGCAAACAGTCCGGCTGACGAATTCGCCGGCTCCCTTGAAGTCAGCGCTAAGCGGAGGTTCCACGTCACGGAGTCGTTCACGTGACCGCGTCTGCACCTGCGGCGGATCCCGCGGGCGCTCGGCGGAGCGCTCGACTTCCCGGAGACGCACGGCCTTGCGAACCAGATCCGGCTCCAGAGGGCGGTCTCGCTCTCGCGTCCGGGCGCACACCAGCAGCAGCAGCGGCGGCGGCAGTCCGGGATACAGCTGGGCTGACCGAGTCAGGAACCCGCCGCCCCCACCGAAAAAGGTAACGGGGGGTCCATCTCCAGAGCATAATAGAATCACACAACTAGAAAAGGAAAACAGATTACTAAACCAGGCTCTTGACCAGCTCCGGTCTGAAGTAGCCGCACACAAAAAAGACGATTGGAAGACGGGAGAGGAGTGCACCAGTCAATCTGCGCTGCCGCCTACCCCTGTGGTCGAGGATCCCAAAGAAGTTCAAGTAGCAGAACCGGTGATTTCAGTCGAAGTTTCAGTAGCAGAACCTGTGGTTAATGGTCAAACCAAAAAGAGAGCACTATCTCTGGCGGGCGGACAGCCGAAAAGTGCCCTCTCCAGCCGATTTGACAAATTTGAAAACGCAACCAACAGTCGTTTAGACAAGCTTGAGGCTGTATTAGACAAGGTTGTAGAAGCAATACATACCCTAGTGGCCAGGTGCGACAAGCTATAGACGGCAGTGTCGAACATGTGCATGATGCAAGGACACCAGACAAGTGTCAACACTAACGCACAACATGGCAGTACACCAAAATAATATGGAAATATGGCAATGGAACTTCAGAGACTTCCAACCAAAAAGGAATGTCCTCCAACAGTTCATTCGGTCCACAGTAAAAAAGCCACACGTCATTCTACTACAGGAAACCCTCATAAGCACGGTGTCAATACCCGGCTATACAACACACACATGTCAGGAGGTAGGAAAACGAGGCATCCGTACCCTGGTAGCCAATCAATAAACTTTTATCGCACACGACATTGGCTGTAACTCCAACAAGATCGAGCATTTGCTCATTGAAATTATTCCTGGGAGGTACCTCAAAGAGAGCATGTTCATCCTCAACATATACAGCTTGCCCAACGATCATAAACAGATATTTACCAACATCATCAATAACGCAGTGAGCCGGGCCAAGGCGTGTCCGTTACTGGTGGCAGGGGACTGCAACGCCCCGCACTAAGCGTGGGGATATCCCCAGTCCCGTCTCAAAGGGATAGACTTGTGGCAGGTCACAACCAACCACAACCTCCTCCTTCTCACAGATCCGGCGTTCCCCAGAAGAACCAGAAACTACTGTACTCGTGACACTACTCCCGACCTGTGCTTCGTCAGGGGCTTCAAATCGGCCTCCTGGACGAATCTCAACGAGAATCTAGGAAGTGATCATAACATTCTGGTCACAACCCTAGAGGTTCGATGCAAACCTCTACATAAATTTGTGTTTACTGACTGGGAAGCCTTTAGAAAAATCCGGAAAACGCGCCGCCGCAAGAGCAACAGAGCACGATAGTTAACCTGGATCAATGGACCGAGCTGCTCAGGGCAGATATTAAAGCTGCGACTAGGAAGATACAGACCGACCTCGACGTCGACCGGGTGGATAGTCGGCTGGCGCACCTACTCGAAGCAAAAACATCGCTACTGAACAGGTGGAAAGGGCAAAGGCTCAATCGGCGGCTTAGAAAAAAGATCGCAGAGCTTAACAAAGCTATTGAGGAGCACTGTCGGGTACTAAGCCAACAGCAGTGGGATGAAATATGCAATTCGATTGACGGACAAATGAGAGTGGGCGCCAAGTGGAATCTCCTCAAGCACCTACTCGACGCAACCAATGCTAGATCCTACCAAAGTACTAGAGAGAATCGTACATGAGACCACTCGCCAAGAAGACGTGTCGAAAGCTCTGGATAACCTCGCTTGTCGGTATCTCCCCCTGCGGGGCGAGCATTCCTAGGGTCGACACCATAAAGGTGCTGGGAATGTTCATCGAGTCTACCGGAGGTAACATCACGACGCTCAGAAAAATCACGACCAAGACGGAGTGCATGATTGGATTAATCAATAGAATCTCCAACAAGAGGAGCGGTCTAAAGGAGGACAATATCCTGCGGCTATTCCACGCATTCTTAATGAGTCACATAATTTACGTGGCTGCAATGCACAAGTGGTACGCTTCTGAAAGGCACAAGCTGGGCACGCTCATCCGTAAAAGCATCAAAAAAGTGATAGGGGTACCAATAAACGCCTTCTTCAACTAGGTGTACATAATACACTCGATGAAATCGTCGAAGCTCAGGAAACGGCTCAAGTATCACGACTCTCTAGCACCCCTGCGGGGAGGGAGATTCTCGCGGTCTTAGGAATCGGCTCCACTGTAGCGATGGAAAGCACATGTGAAATGTCAGATTACCTACGGGACAACATTACGGTTGCTCCTTTTCCCAAAAACGTGCATCGACAACACAATGTGAGCAGGTGCAAAGCTTGGGCTGTGGCATTGCTCCGGAGGATAAAAGCCTCGCCTCACATAGTCACTTTCGTTGACGCGGCCCAGTACGAACACACATCGGACTTCGTCGCAACGGTAGTCAATCACGACGGACACGTCACTTGTGCGGCCTCCATCAGAGACAGCACCCCGGCTAGGGCAGAGCAGGCTGCGATCGCTCTTGCACTTCTCGACGATGAGAGAGCTGAAATATTTACTGACTCAAGGGCGGCGGTTCGGGCATTTGCCTCTGGTGCCATCGCCGAGGAAGGTCATCGAATTCTCAAAGGCAAAGTCATCCAGCCACATACAATCACGTGGTTCCCGGCCCATCTCGAACCCCAACTCGACTCCCTCCGCAACCTCAATGACATCGCACACGTCCAAGCGCGCGAACTAACCCTCCGCGCTGACGCCACTGCAAGTCGAGGCTCCGTCGATTCTAGGCTCGTCGAGTTCTGTGACACTCTCTCCACCTTCAACGAGGTTACCAAACACTACTACCTTAGTAGAAGACTAAACCCTCTCCCACACGGGACACTAGCCAGACCTCAAGCCTTCACACTACGCATGCTTCAGACGGGATCATATCCCAACCTGAATTTATTTCACTACATCAATCCAGACTGCTTTAGTCCAGACTGCCCTAGCTGCGGACAATGTAGTACTTTGAACCACATGCTCTGGGGATGCCCCGCGTTACAGAGGGGCCCGCATCGATGCACTGCAGAGGAGTGGAGCTCTGCTCTTCGGAGCTCCGACTATTAACGCCAATTTTGGGCTGTCCAGAGAGCCCAAGATGCGGCGCTGGAGCTTGGTCTCCCCGTCCCGACGTGGGTGCGGCCCGCGGCTTCGTCGCCTCCCTGAGAGGGGGAAACGGTGCTTCTTAGGACCTTCATTAAAGTTCTTTGTCTGTCTGTCTATCTGTCTGTTTATTACGCACATCTTCCTCATCTGTATGTTATCATCATCATCCTCACACTTTTACCTATACTCCTCTGTCCTGTATATGTGATCATCATCATCGCCTACGGGCTGCGCTGGTTTGCTGACGAGCTCCCGGGCCTAATAAACGTCGTCCCAACCGAGACGTCACAATATTGAGAATATGTTCTGAAAAACGCAGGTGTACTTTTTTTGTAACAAAGGTTAAAACGCATCATTTTACGATTCTCTCTGCTAAAAGTACTGTAAATTGAAACAAAGATAAACAACATCAGTAATGAAAGACTGCTGTCTGCATATTCTACCAAAAACAAGTTTCTCAGTAATGGACCAAAGCAATAAATTATTTATTATTCTGCGCGGCATAGTTTTACTTTTGTGCGCGAATTTCTAAGCTTCCTCACGGTATCAGAGTATTCTTTTTTTTTTCGGGAAATATCGCTTTAATCAGTAGTAATCTTCACATATAGGTTAAATACCATAACTCTTTTTTCAGAAGTACCGAAGATGGTAGAAAAAAAGTCGCAGTTTCTCCCGAAAGGCGAATTATTGATTGCGATAGGAAATTAGTAAACTGCTATACGAAGTAAGGATAGTAGTTTTAGTGGCTGTATAAAGTTGAAAATATTCGCTTACTAAATAAATAAACAAGCACGTGGTCACGCGCGCACAGCTAAACATGAACACATCTCGCTCGATGACCGCGGAAACAGTTTAAAACGATAAAATGAGAACGTGCACCTGCAGCAGCGGGCAAATTGACCTTCGCGCTGTCTCGCTTCAACGCGAACTAAACGTCGAAAGCACAGCGCATACGAAGCTACCGGCACTCGGCGAATGCACTTTGGCCCTTTGTAGCCATCGCAGATCGCTTGAAGATGAGGTCCCCGCGGCGCACACTTCGGCCACATAGCAGATCGCTTTCAAGATACCGTGCCCGCGCGGAAGCTCCGTCAGTAGCAGCCGCAAGAGCAGAACGCACCCCCCACCCCTACCGTCTGCGTCGCCTCCTCCCTGTGCCCCGTGAGCGAACGAAGAGTGCGCGCTTCCAGCCACCTTCCTTTCTCGCGTGCGAGAGATTAAGCTGCGGTTGCCGGCTCACCCTCACACGGTTTCACTCGCACACACAACGGATGTCGCGCGGCGACGATTTTATCGCCGTCAGACTTTATACGGAACATCACTACGACGATGACGGCGACGGCAAAAATGCGATTGCAATGTAAAACACTTGGTGCACTGAGATGGAATGACCCCCAATGCGTTGCTTTTCTTTGTTCTGGCAAGAAAAAACTCATTTTGACTCGGAAGGGCCCTTTCCCTTTCGTCTAGAAGCGTAATAACAGGAGCCATCTCATGGATTTGGGCACGGATGTCAGTTGGTTTCAAATCAAACTACGTAAAAAATATGGCAAAGGAACATCAAGGTCAACCTTAGCGAAACGCTGTGGTAGCTACTGCTGGGGCAACTACGGCGGATGAACCCGAGCTCCCATCGGAGTCTCATCACAACCTGAAGATTGCCGCTGAATTGGGCCATGAACAGCAGAATCAAGCGCGTAGCCTGCTGGAACAAGTTGAAGACGTGTACTCGCATGTGCAGCACAAGACGAATATTTACGGATAGCCTTAAGGGCCCCGTGTCGCAGAAAATCCGGCGTCGGCGTGGATGTTGGCGTTCGTGGCGGTAACAAATCATCCGCAACCACCCCGACCGCCCAGGCCCTCTGCGTTGCGCATGGTGTTAGTGCAGGAGAAAACCATTCCGAACTACCGCTACCGCGCACGCCCTTCGTCGTGGTGCTAGGTCTTAGTGAACAAAAATTGACTATCTCACAGTGAAATCCATCAGAAAAATGGTTAAGTGCAACTTGAGCACAACCTACAGACATGGTGGCGTCGGACTGTTATTTCAATGTACGACAAAACGTAATCCTGTTATCAGGAAACAAAAACACAAACCTCCTTTGCCAGCATTTCTACCATAAAAACACCGGCTCACTCGGGTAGCGTACTTGCGAAAAAGTTATCCCGATGGCGCTGGCATCCTAAACAGGTAGGCTCCCTAGGGCAGGTCAAATGCGTTTTGGACGCGTGCGCGCGTCAGGGCAATAGCAAACAATTATAAAAATAGTGAAAAAAACGTCCTAGGGCCTTCACATTTTAATATAAGACGGCTTACATTACCTTTGAAAAAACGTCGCCCCGCTAATGCATTTTTTTTAAAAGTGAAGACGACTTTAAGATTATCGGTGTAAGCTTGGTCTTTGTAAGCTGGCTTTCCCACGTTCTGTAATGCAGTAAATGAAACCTGCTTGCAGGATGCGAACGATGCGATGCGAACGGGTCCCGATAACGCTATCGCATTCTACTCTTAACAAGCGAAGTTTAAGCGTTCTCAAATTTGGTTGAATGGAAGCTGCGAATTAAGACGGACTCTCATGTCAGTTTCCGCCGAATCCTGTGCTATGTGCCTTCAGAAAGCGGCAGCAAAAGAAGTGCTAAAAATTCCACAACAAGGAATTATGGTACCATACGATTTCCTTTAGCAAATTCCCAATAAAAAAATGGTAGCATGGGTCTCTGCTTCTACTTCCGGCAAATAAATCGCATCGTAATTCTGGATAAGGAGCCCACAACGAGGGTGGAGATGATGTTTGCCAAACTCATCTCCCCCCTGGTTTCCCAAGAACCAACAAGTTTCTTTCCAAATTTGCTTTCACAAAGAGGAATTGGCAGGCACCCATGAATGAAGAATCGAAGCCTATGGATGCATTTCAGTCGCCAGCTGAGCTATATCTGAAAGTGCGCCTGCAGTTTTCACTGGCCTAATGAAGCGAGTTGTAGACGGACTACCAAATCACTATCACTACTTCAATGATGGTATGGTTGCCCCAGAAACATGAAAGGAACACAATTTTCTCACCCACTTCCTGCCCGAGAGGCCAACCTGACGATTAAACCATCATAAACTGAATAATTGCTTCGTCGTTTTTGTTGAACTTGGTGAAGTTCCTGGGCCATGTTGTTGGTCACTGGACTCGTTGCACTCAGGTTGAAACTCAGTTTTAAAAATACAAACAGTAAAGAGACCACAAACAAAAAAGGAATTTCTCTCCTTCCTTGAACTCGCAGGACTTTACTCTTTATTACTTCGAACTGACAGGGCCTGACTATTACATCTCCCGCAAGTGGGCGCCAAACAATATCCCCTCCACGAATTGGCATCCAGAATGCCTTCGGGCTGCTACGGAGGCTCTTATCCCCCAGCCGTATATTTCAATCTACGGACTTGCAGAGACCTTTCATCATTCGAATATATTAAGGGCAACGTTTAGCGCCGAAAATTTTAGTCATGTATAACTGTGTTTTTTCCTTCTCTTTCTGGCGATTCCCTGAAGTGAGGAGTGCAGTTTTCTTTAAAAATTTGTTTGTGTGCAATAGATGTTGCAGGTATTTTTCTTTGCAACACGTGTGCCTTTGTGTGACGCCCAAAAAGTAATAAGAATCGTAATATCAGAACATTCGTCATGCTGTGTGTGGATGCACACAGATGAATAGGAAGGAGAAGGACATTTAGAGCAAGAAGTGGAGGCTGCTGCTTAAAAGGCCGTGATACGATAGGTTAATGGCATAACACGGAATATGGTTGACTATAACTCAGTAACAGAGACAACCTACAAAGAAGCAACATACGAACGAGTCCTGTGGCTCATTAAGACAGTCCTGGCGCACCTGAGTCTTTCTTGCACGTATCATGCTCTTGTGGTTAGTAACGAAGCATAACTGTGTGTCCAACAGTATGCCGACTGTGATGTGGAGACGGGTAATCATATAAGAGAGTTTCGTTGATGGACGAGGTGAGGGCGACGCCATGGGCAGCGGATGTCACGAGTAGCCTCCAGTCAGTGGCTCCACACACTGTGATATGGCCACCTCGTTGTCTGCAGAATGGCCATATTGACACGTATACATGTTTATCTTTCACCGGTGGCTTCTTTCCACCGGCTAACAAATGTTAAACGTTATCGCTCGGCGCAGGACGCGCCTGTATCGGAAGTTTCTAGAACGTTATCGATGCTTCTTTTCGTTGCCTGTTTTCACCAACGCTTATGTTATCTGATTGTGTGACCGACGCGAATTGTCTAGAAGTTTCTGGAAGACACGCAGACATCAGGGATTAATCTGGAACCTTCCATGACTCAGGTATAAAAGCCGACGCGTCTCGCCGCTGATCAGATTTCGATGACCGCCGACTGTGTTCGCCGCTTTCGTTGTGCTTCGAGTGTAGCTTGCTTTTGTGGGCACAGGTTCGCCCAATAAACAACCAGTTTCGTTATACACAGTTTTACTACTGTTTACTTCAGCGTCACTACTACGTGACATCTGGTGGAGGTGCTAGTGCGTTCCTGCAGCGAACGCCCCCGCAAAGCCGTGATCCAAACCCGAAACCGGAGGACAGCGCCAACGTCGCCAAGGACCAGCGAGCTAGCCGTAGGCAGCAAGGACTTCTGCCAGAGTACGGACTTCTTCCCGAGAAGACCACAGCGACCAAGATGACAAAAGTCTTGACCTCGGCAGCAGCTACCATGACAGCCCCTGCTCCAACATCTGCAATCGTGATGCAACAACCCAGGGAGCCGCCGACTTTCCGCGGATCGCTATGTGACGACCCCGAAAGCTGGCTGGAGGCATACGACCGGGTCGCTACGTTCAACAAGTGGGACTGCGACGACAAGCTGCGCCATTTCAACCGCGACGTTCAAATTGACCAATCGTGTGCGGCTCGATGGAACGGAACGCCTCCGTTCCATTTTGGAATGCGTACAAGATCGCGCCCCAGATTTCGACGACCGCCGACTGTGTTCGCCGCTTTCGTTGTGCTTCGAGTGTAGCTTGCTTTTGTGGGCACAGGTTCGCCCAATAAACAACCAGTTTCGTCATACACAGTTTTACTACTGTTTACTTCAGCGTCACTACTACGTGACAATATGGTCCGGGTAAGAGGCCCATGGGTTCTGCAGGCCGCACTTGTCCTCCGCCTGATCCAAACTGCGAAAGTCTGGCAAGCAGGAACTGCTGGTGGATCGAGAGGCCTACTCCTACTTTAGTTGCGCGCGCATGATGAACATGATTATTTCCGAACGTTATATTTCTCACCGGAAGATTTTAAATTTCGCATCGAAGCAATAAACTTGCGTAACTAAGTGCTGACAACCAACGTTCAGCAAGCATCAGCATAGCTTTCACTGTTGTCGCGGGACTCCTATTTCCTACGTTCGCTCACGCTATGCACACACGAGAGGCTCGCACAATACGCGTGTAGTTAGCCAGCACGATTACTTACCTTTTGAATGGTACGACACATTCGCAAAGCGCTCTCCAAGTTGACGGTGCTGCGTCGACGATGTTACTCCCCGCTTACATACCGCTGCGTAGTGGACGAGCAGAGGCGCGCTAACACGCATTATTTATTTGCGACGTCCACCCAACTTCCACAACGAGAAACAAACGGGCCGCACTCCACGGCATAAAATCGTTGGTCCACATTTGCCTGGCGCGCCACGCATACAGCCAGTTTGCAGCATGACACAAGGTATCTTCAGGCACTTCTGTGGACGCTAACTGCGACCCACTTCATTTCAGCAAACACAAAAACACACGATCAAGAAACGCATTGTGGCACCCTGCACATACGACCGCCATCACAGAATACGATCAATGGATGCATGGATGAGGCTGAACCCTTTAAATCGAGCGGTGGCACACGCCACCGAGCCATGACAATTAACATATTTTGTACTTTGTGGTGGGTGAAATTTCACCCCTGCCTTCATTTTATCCACCAATCACATAACTTCCGTTTGGTTATTTCTACCCGCTTAAAGTCTATTTGGCTTCACTGTCCCTAAACCCCAATGCTTTGAAAAATTCAGCCCCGTTGCTTTGACTGTAGGGTTAAGCCCTTTACAGAAAAGTATGAGGTGTTCAGCAGTTTCCTCTTCTTCTCCACACGCACCGCACAACGTGTCTATTATACCTTGGTACTTGACTCGGTACATCTTAGTCCGCAATACTCCCGTCCTGGCTTCAAACAACAAAGAGCTTCCACCCTAGAGTTATCATAGATATTTTCATTCGCGATTTCTAGCTTGAAATTTCTGTATGTTCCTAGTGCTGATTTCGTCTGCATCCCTGTTTTCCACAGACCCCTCTCTGTTTCTTTAACCTTTTTCTTAACCGCTCTTTCCTGGTTTGCACCCCTCCTGCAGTCCAAAAATGTGATAATTTTCAGGTCAGCTTCCTCCGTTTTGTGTCAACATTCCTCATGTACAAATAACTGAAAACTTTTCTTGCCCACCGCTTTTCTACCATGTCTCTCAATCGCTCCTCAAATTCTATCTTGCTGCTGGCTTCCCTGCCTTCAAATGATGTCCATCCCATGTCGCCCTGTACCACCTGATTTGGTGTATTTCCGTGTGCTCCCAGAGCAAGTCTACCTACCCTCGCTGCTTAACTTCCAATCTTGCTCGAACCTCTGATCTCATGCACAGGACCGCATTGCCTAAAGTCAAACTAGGGACCATCACCCCTTTCCAAATCCCTCTCACCGCTTCGTACCTATTGTAATTCCACAGTGCCATATTTTTCATCACAGCTGCATTTCTGCTACCTTTAGGCGTTACATATTTTTCATGTTCTGTTAGGTACTCAGCCCCACGGAGGAAAAACAACAGCGCTGCCTGCATACTTGTGAGACTGTTGTGGCCTCTGTGATGCCAAAAATATTAACCGGTACAATTTTGTGCCCGGTTGCACGGAACTATCTATAGATGTGGCGAGACAAAATAACCCTAGAATAATCTATATTTTACGCTATAGTTTAGTGTAGAAAGAAATTCTATCGCGTATTTTTACCTTTGAATTGCTTCCGCCGTCTGCAGCCAGCAAAAGCATGGCCTTCGAGATCAGCTAACGGTATTCTTATTAAGCCCTCGCTGTGGCGTGATTTCAACGGTTTGGGCTGTCTCGAAGCTGTCTCGAAGCCAATCCATGAGGTTTCGCGATAATGCCTACTTTTCCTACGCCATAACTTTGTTTTAAATCACTTTCTCATGTCGTCAACATGAATTGTAGCCTCAGGAATTGTTGACACGATATCGGAGATACACATGTGGTGTGTGCGATGTTTCCGTGCGCGTTGTGACTGTTTCAGTCGGAAAGAATCAAATCCACGAGGGTTGATAGCTCGTGTAGCGCAGGTTACACACGTATCGTCGCATTTCCTTTCGTGTCAGTGTGTTCAATGTGAACGGGTTGCGCTCCTGTCGTCCGTGCCTTCTTTGTTTATCGGGCGGCTCGCGAAGATTCCTCCTCCATGTGTCCTATGTGGTCTGTGGCAGAAATTTGCGGTGGTGTACGATGTGTTTGCAGCCGTATTGGTGGCTTATAGTCATTTTCCCTAGTGCCGTTTCTATGATGTAAGCCATAGGTGAACTAAATAAATTCGCTGTTTTTCATGTAGACAAGTAGATATGATCTGTGTGTATCCACTGTGCAGTGTGCATGGGTTCGTTATTTTTACGCAGCTGGTATCATGGGGCTTGTGCCTATTCATGATGGCGACTGCTTAATGTTTCCACTATAGGGGCATGTGGCGTGCAAGCCGTCGCAAGGTCTTGTGCATTTGGTGCGAAAGAATGGAATACTTTTATGCGTAACTTTGTCTACTATAGGTAAACCATTGCAAGAATTAGCATTTTTGTCATGTCAACGCTTCTGCCATTTAATTAATATAGCTTATAGCAGTTCTTATAAGTGTAGAAGCACAATACACATAATTTAACATGGCGTTCCTTAGAAAAATACTGCATGATCACTATACAGCTCCATACCTCACTGTATGATAAAAATGATTGTTCAGTTGAAAATGAAAATATCTTGTAATTGCATGAACGTACACATGCGAAATGTTACAGCAGCCTGGCATCGCATTAATGCCGATATTAGTGACATCCGGCAAGGTTCTGGGAACGTGCTGTTTTGTAACGTCGCTTCATTGATAGCATTTACACGGTAAATTGATGTTTACATGCACCGTTGACATAACGTGGGTGTAGGGATGTTGCTGTGACATTTACTTGTGACATCACTTGAACGTACAGCTGGCAACGTACATAAAACTTTGAGTTTGGCTGTTTAACTTTGCCTGACATTTGTTACAATCAGGCAACGTTTACACAACGTTCTGTGTTAGTTGTGTAAGGGATATCCAAAATTATAACGTGGAAAACGTTGAGGAAGCAGTAAAATATGGACGCAGCATGAAATAAGTGAGAAGAAAACTTGGCATAGGACAAGGAAAATGTATGCGCTGAAACATAAGGAGGGTAATATCGTCAGCAATTTCGATAACCGGGTAAAAGCAGCTGAAGAATTTCATACTGACCTGTACAGTACCCAGAGCACCCAAGCTACTTTCATTCAAAGTAGCGATGAACAGCATACACAGGCTCCTTCTATAACTAGCGATGAAGTTTCAAGAGCCTTGAATGACATGACCAGGGGAAAAGCTGCCGGAGAAGATGGAATAACAGTCGATTTAATCAAAGATGGAGAAGATAGTGTGTTTGAAAAGCTTGCGGCCCTTTATACGCAATACCTCACGACTTCAAGTGTACCAAAAAGCTGGAAGAACACCAACATTATACTGAATCATAAGAAGGAAGACGTTAAAGATTTGAAGAATTATAGACCCATTAGCTTGCTTTCAGTATTGAATAAAATATTCACCTAATATAATTTCCGATAGAATCAGGTCATAACTTGACTTCAGCCGACCAAGAGAACAGGGTGGCCTATAGGAAGGGATATTCTAAGATGGTTCATTTCCATGTCATAAATCAGGTAATAGAGAAATCTGCGGAGTACAATCAATCTCTCTATATGGCTTTCATAGATTCTGAGAAAGCATTTGATTCAGTAGAGATGACAGCAGTCATAGGGGCATTGCGTAATGAAGGAGTACAAGAGGCATACTTGAATATCTTGGCAAATATCTCCACGGATTACACAGCCAATTTTGTTCTCCACAAGAAAATTAGAAAGATACTTATCAAGAAAGGGGTCAGGCAAGGAGACACAATCTCTACAATGCTATTAACTGCATGCTTAGAATAAGTATTAAAGGTAGCAGACCGGGAAGGCATAGGAGGGATGATCAACGTTGAATATCTCAGCAACCTCCGGTTTGCAGATGACATTGTCCTATTCAGCAATAACCGGGACGAATTACAGCAAATGGTTGAGGACCATAGCCGAGAAAGTGTAAAAGTTGGGTTGAAGATTAATATGCAGAAGACAAACAATCTTCTATAGCCTGGCAAGGGAACAAAACTTCAGGGTCGCCAGTCAGCCTCCAGATTCTGTAAAGGAGTAGGTTTATCTAGGTCAATTACTCACAGGAGACCCTGAACATGAGAAAACAATTTGCAGAAGAATAAAATTGGGTTGGAGTGCATACGGAAGGTACTGCCAAATCCTGAGTGGGAGCTTACCACTGTCGTTGAAAAGAAAAGTGTACAATCATTGCATTCTACCGGTGCCAACATATGGGGTAGAAACTTGGAGATTAACAAGCAAGCTCGAGAACAAGTTAAGGACCGCACAAAGACCGATGGAACAAAATATGCTAGGCCTGAGAATAAGAGATGGGAGGAGAGCGGTGTGGATCAGAGAACTAACGGGGATAATCGATATTCTAGTTGACATTACGCGGAATCAATGCAGCTGGGCAGGCCATGTAATGCGTAGGATGGATAACCGGTGGACCATTATAGTTACAGAATGGATGCCAAGAGAAGGGAAGCGCAGTGCAGGATGGAAGACTACTAGCTGGGGTGATGAAGTTAGGTAGGAAATTTGCAGGCGCACGTTGGAATCAGCTAGTGCAAGACAGGGGAAATTGGAGACAGGGAGAGGCCTTGATCCCAGTGGTGCACCGACCGGGGGGGGGGGGTGTTCGGGGGTTGTAACCCCCCCCCCCCTTAGGCCGACTTAATCCCCCCTTTTGTTCAACCCCTTTTCTTTCCTTCCGCATTTGAGTACTGGAACTACGATGTAAGACGCGCAATCGTCTGCACACTCGCAAAAAGCGCATTTTTGGATAAATTTCCGCGAAGAAATCGAAATTAGGGCTGTTTAGGTGGTATTGGCAAACTGTCAACCCCCCCTCCCCCTGGCAGAGATCCTGGGTGCTCTAGTGTTTGATCCTGTAGTGGACATAAATAGGGTAACGATGATGATGATATGGGCACAACAGCAAAAACAAACTTAAATAAATTTATTTTTTCTACAGAAAAATTATAATACGCTACATTGGAAACATTGCACGTTTGGGAACCATGTGCAAAGCGTTTGAAGAGTTAAGCAGAATACGGGTTGACAGCTACGCATACTTTTGCCATATCGTTTTTTTGAACGAATTCTGCTTCCCAACAGTGAACCCTTGAACTTCATTACAGCTTTTTTTATGTCTAGAGCGTCATGTTGTTGCAGTACCTACAAGGGACGTAGGTGGCTTCAATGCACACTTAGGTATATTGAGGGTAGTTTGACGTGATTTCCTTGGTTTTGGTTTGCCATGGTGAAATTCGGCAGATGCAGTGATGGGTGAAATTGAGTAGCCAATGTGCAAAGACAGAAAAACAAACCAAATTTACTATTTAGCTCCTCTTCTCTCGAATGCATGACTGATGACGCACGTGACTTGGACCATTTTCTCGCGCTGGAACTTAAAAGGTGTACAGACGCAAAGATACACATATTTTCATGCTGCATACAAGCTTGGCATTTTCTGAATGAGCAGCGAGCCAGCAAAAAACCCTTTACATCATGCAATGTAGGAACACACATGCGCAACGCATGTTCTACATAATAAATGCCCTGCGTACTACCCTAGACCTTTTTGTAACTGTCATGGTCCAATGCGTTAAGCGACTCCTGCGCTGAGCGATTGCGTTATTAAGAATCGTAAACACGTCAAAAATTGTAACCGCAAATGATAAATCAATCTGCAAGTCAGTATGAAAAAAAAACAAAGTGAATACAAAAAACTACAAAGTGTCCGCTGCGTTCTATCATAACCCCATTCTTCATCCTTCTCCATCCGCTCTTTCTTGGTCTTGTTTTTTGTGCGAGAAATGTACCCTATTCAGTGTAAGTGCTGGTGCAATGGCATATTACATTTTGTAAAGAGCTCTTTTCGCTAAAGTGCCATTTTATTATTTTCTTCTTATCAGGGTGTCCAAGACAGCATGAAGTACCAACTACATGCTCCTACGGTTTAACAGGTGAAAACGAGTGCCCTAATGGATACGGTTTTAGAACAAGGTGCAACCAAGGCGGCTATACTGGTTATAGAAAAAGGCCTTGTGGCTGCACACGAGACAGGTATCGGAGGCGAGACATGAGCTGCGTGTTCCTTCGTGAATGCGGTGAGTATCACTTGTACCCTTTACTACATCCACAGTTATCTTATGATAACGTATAGCAAAGTGTCGCCTATGAAGAACATTCATTTTGGCTTTACCGCAGTATTTTGTTTCGAAAGGGGATGGCCCTCTTACAGCATAAATGTTGCCGTGGTTCACAGTATATGAAGGACGTCGAGCATACGCCGTTGAAACTTGGCTCCGGCTTTCCTACGAAATGCTCGTAAGAACCGATTAGACCTACACTGTCACAGCCAAGTATTTGTCAGTCCTACTTCCCACCGCATAGACTAACCCTTTGTCTCTGGACTGGAAAAACTTTATTTAGGTCCTGCAGGGCGCGCTTAGTCTCTATGATATTACAAATGGAGGCCACCTACCTTTAATTGAGATGGAGAGAAATGCGCATGTGATCTATTGATTAAAATATAAGAGACAAATGCGGGTTCTTCACAAACACGAAATATAAAACGCATATGTCCTGTCATATTTGTTATTTTCAGTGTTTCGCAGCAGGTTGAAGAAGCGCCCTTTCTCATATTTCCGCATCTTATAGCGCGTTTTTGACAATGTGGCACTGTCACAATCGTATAATGAATATTTTGCTTTCACAGTTCCAACTCACAAAGTGATACCGAATTTATTGCTTAATTAAAAGATAATGCGCTGCTGCTGATGAAATTGATGAAGTTAGGAAATTTGCAGGTAGAAACTGGAATCAACTAGCGTCATACCGCTCGTTATGCCACGTAGTCATTCAGTCATCGTCACTGCCTCATTAGACACCCGTCAGGCCTTCGTCATCAAGCCATCCTCGTCACACAGCCTTCGTCAAACCATTCTCATCGTGCCATGGTCGCCACGCCATCGTTTCCCTTTGTCTTCACTTCAGTGACGTTATGCCGTCCTCGTCACACAGGTCACGTCGTTCTATCGACGTTACTCTTCGTCAATCTATCATAATCACGCTATCGTTATTCAATTGCAATTATGCCACCGTTTTTACGCCAATGTTGTCATTGCGTCGTCGTCAGATATCCACTATCATCGGTCTGTAGTAATACCGCCGTAGCCATGCCGTCGTGATCACGCCATCGTCGTTAATGTAGCTTTGTCATCCGACCCTCGTCATGCCGTAGTCGTCACGTCATGGTCGTCATACGCTCGACGTCATCACATTGCTCTCATATCCTTACCATGCCATCGTCGTCATTGTGTTGTCGCCATACAGTCGTCGTCATGCAGGCAGTAGCTGTCCTACCGCCGTCGCGATCCCGTCCCTATCAATCTATCGTCATCATTCTAACTTTGCCATCAGACTCTCGTCATGCTGTTGTGAACACGCCATCGTTTTCACGCAGTCTTCGCCATAGCATTGTCGTCCTGCCGTCATTGTCACACGGTCGTTTTGCCATCGTTATAACTTCAGTAACTTTATCCTATTTTCGTCCTGCTGTCGTCGTCATACCACCTTTGTTGATCGATTGACGTCTCTCCTTTGTCATTCGACATGGGCAGTCGGTATCATGCATCCTTCATTATACCGTCGTTGTTAAGCTGTTGTAGTACTGCCATCCCTATTGCAAAAAAAAGAGAGAGATAGAGAGAGAGAGAGAGAAAGAAGGGGAAGAAAGGCAAGGAGATTAGCCAGTGTAAATACCGGCTTGCTACCCTGTACTGGGGAAAGGGTTAAAGGGAATAAAAGGTGATAGAAGAAAAAAATGAAAGAAAATTTGCGCAATAACGCGACCCTACGCGCTACAACGTTCAAAGCCGGTCGCATAATTCACAAGCCCTCAAGAACTTCAGCAGAGCCCTTAAGGCCCTGAGTGCCGAAGCCCGCCTAGACCAGTGTCCGAAAACTTTTTCCTCTGTGAGGGGAGGATTGTCCAGTTTTTCAAGCACAGTCGCGAGCACTTTTCTTGCCACATTGTAGCGGGGACAGTCACAGAGGAGATGCTTGATTGTCTCCTCGCAGCCACAGTTGTCGCAAGCAGGGCTGTCAG
Source organism: Dermacentor silvarum (assembly GCF_013339745.2). Taxonomy (NCBI): domain Eukaryota; kingdom Metazoa; phylum Arthropoda; class Arachnida; order Ixodida; family Ixodidae; genus Dermacentor; species Dermacentor silvarum. Next base: position 107,699,227 of record NC_051158.1, on the reverse strand, counting down.
CAATTCCAACACGGAAGGAATAGGCGTTCGTGAATGCCACGCCGAGCCACAGGCGGCACAGAAGTGTTGCTTCAGTTCGTGGTAACCCTGGTGGAAGACGGAGTTGCAGACGTGGATCCAATCTGTGGAGGCGTGCGTTGCTGAAATCACTGCTGTTCCACAGAGTCTGCGTAAGCTCGCGTGCGAAGGAACGAAGTTTTGTGGCGGCGTCTGTTCTCGACAGTGGTATCGATACGATAGGGGCACCATCGTGGGCCGATCGGGCAGCGTCATCCGCACTGTGATTTCCCGAAATTCCGCAGTGACCCGGTATCCACTGGTAGATGATGTTGTGCCCCTTGTCGGTTGCGTGATGGTGAAGTAGTCGGATGTCTACGACTAATTGTGCGTTAGGTCCGTGGTTGAAAGGGGACATTAGGCACTGGAGAGCTGCCTTCGAGTCACAAAAGATGGACCATGACTGTGATGACTTCGGACCAATAAATTCCAGAGCAGCACGGATAGCTGCGAGTTCTGCAGCCGTCGATGATGTAATGTGAGATGTCTTGAATTGGATGGTGACAGATTTCACGGGAATTACCACTGCTCCAGCTGAACTTTTGGAGGAGACAGAACCGTCCGTGTACACGTGGGTGCGTTCTCTCTTTTCAGTGTTTAGGCCATAGGATGAAT
>NC_051158.1:107578873-107698455 GCF_013339745.2 Dermacentor silvarum | reverse complement strand
GTTGGGATTGCGTTGTGTCGTTGCATTTCTTCAACGCTAAACGCACTACCGTCTACAGTCATCGTGAGATCGTGATAAAAATAACAGATTAGACAGCAACCCACGCGTCTATGATAAGCTGGCCTGTGATGAACTGCGTACTCTTGTGTAAGTGAAAACTCTACACGACAGGAAGTATTTCTAATAATACGCCGCATATTTATTGTCGAAACAGTAATGGATAAAAACAAAGCAGTGCCAGTAAAAATGAATTTGCACTTGAGTGAAGTCGACTATTATAATCAAAACAGCGCATCGTCCTGATCATGTGCCAATGTTTGTGGAAGCGCTAAAACAGCAGAGGTGCCGAAACGCAAAACTAGGCTTTCCGACAGAAGATACTGTGTCTGCTGGTGCTGTCAATAATAACTTATGTGGCCACATTGATCAATGCGCACAATCTGCATTCAGTTATTTTGGCAGTGCAAAGACGAGTAGAGGCCTCTTTTGGCGATATCCGCGTCGTACATTTGTTTACCCACTCTCGCCCCCGAATGTGCCGAAAAGATCCAAATCTGAACTCAGCTTAAAGTTCAATCTTCACGTTATATGGCACATGGACGTTTTTTGCAGAAGACGCATAGCGGGAATGTTAAATAATGTGTTTCAATGCTGTCAATTCAATTGGTTGATTTCATAGATCCAGTAAGGAGGGTTAGGCTTGGCTAATAATTAGTTGGGGTCAGATTTAACGGGACAGTCAATGCGTATCCCGCGACAGGAGAATGTTTGCTTGGTTTTTGGAAGGAGTGCGCTAGGCCCTTGGTTAATAAAACTTGTATGTTTAGGCACAGGACCCGTCGCGTTAGGACCACATGCCCGGTTGCCAATGGTGCCGCAGTTATTGGATTAATATTTAGCTTCTCAAGAGCGTCTTTTTGCTAGATTCGAGCGCGTAGAGCTGTCTTGCGTATTTTAAGGGTCTAACCTACTTTGAAAAAAGGAAAAGTTAGGAGAGGTGCCGGCCAGCCCGGCTGCGATTGAGAAAATGTGCCGGGAGTCGCTTGTCTTTTTTGCAAAGGAGCACTCGTAGTAATGGCACATACAGCAATGTTGTCGTAACAATCACACCTCGATTCCCTGGTCATGCGAGCGAACGCGTGCGATGTTCACGACCGTTGTGCATAGGGGGCCTGCCTGCACTTGCACCGCCCTGGTACTTTGAAATATTTGCAGTGGGCACCGCACGTTATGACACTGTGTCATGCAAGTTCTCACACGCAAGCTAGGTTGCACAACATTGCAGCGAAGGGGAGGCGAGACTCACTGGTGGGTCTTTGGGAAAGGGTGTGACGAAAAAAGTACAAAGAGAATAAAGAGGAGGACGGGCCACCAAAAGGGCGAAGCCTCATATCTGGCCTCAAAAATGGACATCAGGTCCTTTATCCGTCCTCCCTGATTGCCCGAGATACAGTATGTCTTTGACTTTAGTAGGTTGTAAGAACGTCTGCAATATTATTAACGCCTTTAGGGACTTTACCACGGGAGCTGTATGGGCATTCAGGAGACCAGGTACACGTTACTGATGCAGAGTCTTCTAACTATGAACATAATCAAAACAGCAAAGGTCATTTCTGCAGTGGAGCCCATGGTTTTTGGTGCCTGTCACAGCCTTGGAGGTCAGTCCGCGTTCGATATTAGTGTCCCATGGTTATGCAAAACAAGTGTCTAATCTTTCAATACTGTGTCAGGATGGCCATCGTCGGACGAGCAGTAGACGAGTACTGTAGCCAGTCAAGACCATCCCTGTTGAACTTAGGAGCGTGTTCACAGATGCAGACTGTAGACTGAATGTGTAAATTAAAGAGAATAAAAAATATGCAATAACTATCGACGATGATTGAGAATGGTAGCGAACAGCCCGAAAGAACAAACGAACGAACGAGTGAGGGGACAGTTCCGTACCCCTTGCTGCCCATCCCCGAAGCTAAGGTTGCTGGAGAGCACGCACCCTTGCCCTCGAGCAATCCCTCGCCTTCCCGGAGCCCTTTAGTGACAGCCATGAAGAACGGATGCCTCCACTCCTTGATATCTCTCGTGCATCGGTGCAGACGCCTTCAGCGTTCGACTGAACTCTCGCCTGCATTCGAGAATCCGTCAACAATTCTCGTGCGCCGCATAGTGCCCGATACGCTGGCCGATGCCGGGTGGCAGGCGAGACTTGTGGCGAATGAGCGGCTGAACATGTAACCGTCAGCCTCCCCTACTTAACCACCTGGCCCCTCGCTGCAACTTCCTTTATCTCGAGAAAGCTAACGAGGCGACAGTGCACTCCTCTCTTTTCTTCCCTACCCTTCTTGCCAATTTTAATTGCCCGAGACCTTGCCCGAAAGCATGCGCCATTTGAGTTGATGTGTTCACTCGCCTTCCCTGGTCCAAGTCCGAGTGCTGTCGTACCTCTGCCCTACCACAAAAAACGTTCGAAAGAGTCAAAGAAAGCTTTCGCTTCAAAAAAAAAAAAAACATCGTGCGTTACGAGAAAGAAGGATGTAGTGGGGTTTTTGTTATACTATTAAGTGGAAAGACGCAGGCGACAAGCAATATACATTACAAACAAGTGCACTTCACTTAGCCAAAAGGTAGCAGCCCTTTTTAGCTGAAAAATCACTATAGTCGTCTTCAGAGCACTGGCCTCTTCGCCATCATGAATACTGACGTGACGTGAAGCTTACTGACGTGTACGACATCAGTGTGCGCCAGAGTAGAGGGCGAGGTACAATTTATGGGAGCAATCTCTTTGGTCACTGGTGCCACCTGGCGCAGCACGGAGTAGGGAGGGCCCTATGTGTCAGGAAAGGAGCTTTTCTGAAAGTCTGAAATGATGAGGTGACCTCAGGAGCACGAAGCACGACACGCATTATGTGGAAACTGTGCGTCACGACAGCGGGCGTTGCATCGACGTGCGAGGCCGTCAGTAGATTACAGGCAAGCTGGCGCGTATTGTCGGCCAGGGTGGTCGCGTCGCGCCCATACCCGCTTGTTCAGGTGGCAACAGGAGGAAGTGCGGTATCAAGGAACAATGTCTGTTCCCAACGATAAAATACAATAGAGAAAATGCGGCAGTGTCCTGACGTGAATTTTACGCAATTTTACGTGAGGAATAGCGACGTCGAGGTCATTGTGGTCCTTGGAAACGTTCACGGACAGCATATCTGTAATGATACGGTTAAACCGCTCCGTCAGACCATTTGTTGGAGAATGGGATGAGACGGCCAGTTTATGTTGAGTGAGCAGGAACGCAGAATTTCGGCGATAACACTGCACAAAAATTGGAGGATGCTTAAGCTTCGCCTTTAAGAATGGAACTCGATAGCATTCAAAGGTCCGTGACTGCTTATGACGCTTCGCGGCAATGGTCGCTTATGTAGCCTTAATGTTTACCGTGAAACGCTGGCGGCGAACGCTATGCATGAAGGCGAGCTTTCTATAATTATAGAAGAAGCGCTGCCTCGGGCCGATCCCGGAGGTGTGCACAGCCGCGCCAACAAATTACATCAGTTTCAGGTTTCTCTTACTGTTTCGTACTTTTATTAGTTATGTCTGAGAAGAGTTAACATACATGTCATGCGCTGTCGGTGTTTTGTCTCAAGACGGGTTTGTGGGCTGTCATTCTCAAAATTCTGAAGAATTAAACTGTCGAGAATTTTAGACAGGGTGTGAGCAACTTTAAGGGCCGTGTATAGTCGCGCGGGCGAGCGTCGTACGCGGCCAGGCACGCTACGCCGGTTGCGCGGCGCCAGCCGAAATGCCATCCCCTCTGTTATAGCGAACTAAGATATTGTTACGGAAGGATAGGAGGAAAGAAAAGAAGAAGATCGAGAGACACTGGCTGCTCCGTGTTGTTGCTGGTCAGCTATCTTGACCGCACTAACTCTACTTGTGTATATATTGTAAATACATCCAGTCTACACTCCCAACATCACCGTAACATACTGGTGGGAGGTTCTGGGTACCAAGGCTGGAAACGGAGCTCCGCTGTGGACGTCGCATCACCGTCTCCACTATGACTGACGGTGAGCACGCAGGATCAACGTCGTTGCCGCCTCCAACGTCAACGTCACCGTCGCCAGCTACGTCGTCGTCCCCATCGGTTGTGGTTGTACAAGCCAAGGATCCCGAAACTTTCTGTGGGACCGATGGCGTCGACGTTGAAGAGTGGCTGGCTATGTACGAACGCGTGAGTAGAGTCAAGAGATGGGACCCTAGGCTTATGCTAGGTAACGTGTTGTTGTACCTAAGAGGCACGGCAAAGGTGTGGTACGAAAACCACGAAGAGGAGCTGACCAGCTGGCACCAATGCAAAGAGAAGCTAAAAGAGTTGTTTGGCCAACCATCCGGCCGTAAAATTGCCGCAAAACAGGAACTCGCCTCCCGTGCCCAATCCCCCACAGAGTCCTGTGTTTCGTATATTCAGGACGTGCTGGCCCTTTGTCGCAAAGCCGATCACTACATGACTGAAGCTGAGAAGGTCGGGCACGTGCTGAAGGGAATCGCTGACGACGCCTTTAATCTGCTCATGTGCAAAGGCTGTTCTTCAGTTGATGCTATCATCAAAGAGTGCCGACAATTAGAGCAGGCCAAAAGCCGCCGCGTCGAGCAACCATTCGCCAGACTTCCCAATACTGCCGCAACGTCGACGTGTGAAGATCAGCCCACACCGCAGCATGCGTCGCCATCAGAGGACGTGGTGCGAATCGTTCGACGTGAACTGGAAGTGATAACACCCGCAGCTTTCTGTTCGCGTCGCCCTGACGCTACCCCTCTTTCAGTTCCCCTCGTTCAAGCCATCGTTCGCCAGGAACTTGAAAGCATGGGTTTACATTCTGTCTGTGCTGTCGCCAACCCCAGAGCCAACGAACGCCCTTCTTTTCTGTTTGACCCACCACGACGCTTCCCTCCGCGTTATCGCAACCCGACTGAGCGGAGAACTGCGGACTACCAGCCGATAGGTTTCACCTGTCGCCCTATTGGTCATGTCGCCCGATACTGTCGCAACTCGTGGCCCTCAACACCTCGCACGCCGACTAGCCTGAACCGTTTTGATGGAAATTCCCGCCGTGTTTCGCCCTCCGCCGAGTCTAACAGTGCCCACAACTCTGCCAGGAACACGTGGTACAGTCGCTCACCATCGCCTCGCGGACACCAATCTCGTTCAACACAAACACGTCGCCCATCTTCCCGTTCGCCGCAGCCACGTCGCCTTTCGTCCCTTGTGGCTTTCCACCGCGTTCTTTCGGAAAACTAAGCACTGCAGCCCTCGGAGGTGGTGCTGCATCGACAACTACTGCAGCAAATCCTCTATCTGTGCCCACAAAGAGAAGTATAATTGACGTTAAAGTAGACGGCGTACCTGTCCAAGCACTCGTCGACACTGGAGCCCACATATCTGTCATGAGTGCTAGCCTACGTAGACGTTTAAAGAAGGTCCTCACCCCAGCAACTGCACAAGTGCTTCCTGTGGCCAATGGTGGCGTGCTGGTTGTTCTCGGCATGTGTACTGTGCGTTTAAGTATAGCCGGCCGCCCTACTTCTGTTCTCTTTGCTGTGATCGACAACTGCCCTCACGACGTTATCCTTGGGTTGGACTGTTTATCCAACCATTATGCTCTCATCGACTGCGCAAACGGCGTCCTTCAGTTGGAACTGCCTCAACTCGCCGATGCTCCAAGCACTGCGCCACCGCGCCTGTACTCGCTTCAAGATATGCGTCTGACACCCGAGGCCGTCACTTACGTCACTCTGACCACACAGCCACAGGTTCCTGACGGTGAATATGTGCTTCGCCCCATCATCGACGTGCTTTTGAACCGAAACGTTGCTGTTCCGCATACGCTGATCACGGTTACGAATAATGACGTCGTTCTCCCGCTGCTGAGCTTCAGCCTGTGCCCTCAAGTGCTTCCGGCTGGCATGCTCTTGGCCAGCATTTCTAGTACGTCCGAATTTGACATTGAGAGTATGGATGCCGAGAGTGTATTATTAGCACCAATTGCAGCTCACAGCTCTGGTTCTTTCACGGATGACTTCGCCAAAATGATTGCACCTGACCTCACCTCTGCTCAGGCCAAGGACCTCCATCTCCTGCTCGAATCGTACAGTGACATCTTTGATTTCGGCGACCGCCCTTTCGGCCAAACATCTGGTGTTCACCACAGTATAAACACTGGAGACATGAATCCTATTCGTCGGCGTCCCTATCGTGTATCACATGCTTAACGTAGAGTAATCCAATCAGAAGTGGACAAAATGCTCCGCAAAGGGGTCATCGAACCATCAGCCAGTCCTTGGGCTTCGCCAGTCGTCGTTGTGAAGAAAAAGGATGGTACCTGGCGTTTTTGCGTCGACTATCGTTATTTAAACAAGATCAAGCGAAAAGACGTCTACCCATTACCAGTGCATCGATGACGCCCTGGACTGCTTACACGGAGCTACCTACTTCTCGACCAATGATCTTCGATCCGACTACTGGCAGATTTATGTTGATGAAATGAACCGCGAGAAGACTGCCTTCTTAACACCTGATGGTTTATATCAGTTGAAAGTGATGCCGTTTGTCCTACGCAATGCTCCTGCGACATTTGAACGAATGATGGACTCTCTTCTGCGAGGCTACAAATGGACCACCTGTCTTTGTTATCTTGACGACGTTATTGTTTTTTCTCCCACGTTCAGCAGCCACCTTACGCGACTCGCTGCAATTCTTGCGGTCTTCCGAAAAGCCGGCCTTCAGGTAAACTCCACGAAATGTCAATAGGGGCGCCGTCAGATTACCGTGTTGGACATCTTGTTAACGCAACCGGTGTACAACCAGATCCGGATAAAGTTCATGCCGTTCGCAGTTTCCCTGTGCCTCGTTCTGCTTCTGACGTGCGCTGCTTCGTCGGCATGTGCTCTTACTTTCGACGTTTCGTCAAAAACTTCGCCGACGTTGCTCGCCCTTTGACAGGTCTTCTCAAGAAGAATAAGCCTTTCTCATCGGGCTCGGAGCACGCTCACGCGTTCGCCGCTCTCGTCGGTTTTCTGACCACCCCTCCCATACTTGCCCACTTTGATCCATCTGCACCGACCGAAGTCCACACTGACGCCAGCGGCCACGGCATCGGTGCTGTTCTCGCCCAGCAGCAGAATGGTACCGAGTGCGTGATAGCTTACGCCAGCCGCCTGCTGTCACCTTCTCAGAGGAATTACTCCATCACCGAGCGCGAGTGCTTGGCTTTAGTGTGGGCTGTCGCCAAGTTTCGGCGATATTTGTACGGGCCGCACGTTTTCGGTCATTACAGACCATCATGCCCTCTGCTGGCTGTCTTCCCTCCGGGACCCGACAGGACGGCTTGGTCGCTGGGCTATGCGGCTCCAGGAATTTTCTTTTATTGTCACCTACAAGTCTGGACGTCTGCACAAGGACGCTGACTGCCTCTCTCGTCATCCCGTGGATCCTCCTGATCCTGTTGCACATGATCCGGAGACGTGCGTGTTGGCTTTCACTGACATGTGCGGAATGCGCGCTGAATAACATCGTGACGAGTCCTTGCAGGCCATCATCGCCGCAGTGCACTCTGGCAGCACCGACGGCCCATGCCGCATGTTCGTGCTGCACGACGGCATCCTCTACCGCCGCAATATCAACCCTGAGGGCCCTCAGTTTCTCCTTGTCCTTCCTCGTCATCTACGATCCGTCGTTCTCGAACAATTTCACGATGCACCAACGGCGGGACACCTTGGAGTTTTGCGCACATACGACCGCGTACGACGCCGGTTCTTCTGGCCGGGACTCTACCACTCTGTGCGTCGTTATGTCGCAACTTTCGAATTGTGTCAGCGCCGGAAAAAACCTCTCCTGCCACCTGTCGGATGACTCCATCCAACTGAAGTTCCCTCTGAACCTTTCTATCGCGTAGGCCTTGACCTGCTTGGCCCTTTTCCGACGACGACTCGAGGGAATAAGTGGATCGCCGTCGCTACTAATTACGCGACACGCTACGCGATATCCAAGGCGTTGCCGACTAGTTGCGCAACTGACGTCGCAGATTTTCTCCTCCATGACGTCATCCTCCACCATGGTGCACCTCGACAGTTACTTACCGACCGCGGCCGCTCGTTCTTGTCCCGAGTTGTTGACGACCTCCTCCGCTTTTGTGCCACAGAGCATAAGCTGTCCACCGCCTACCACCCACAAACGAACGGTCTTACGAAACGTCTCAACCGAACACTCACAGAGATGATGTCGACGTACGTCTCCAATGGTCACCGCGACTGGGACGCCACGCTGGCCTACGTGACATTCACGTATAACTCGTCCAGACATGACACCGCAGGATATTCACCCTTTTATCTTTTGTATGGTCGCGACCCAACATTGCCATTTGACGCCATCCTACCTTCTGTGCCACGTGTTACAACTGACACACCGCATAGTTCCTTTAATGTAATTAAAAATACGTGGGCGTTATAATATAATTGACCTCTCTTTATTAGGGCCAAAGAATACGTGCGTTTTGTAAGTTAAAAACGCTTCAAAGTTTAATTTGTTTTGAAGTGCGAAACAGCGGTTTATGAAGTTCAGTACCAGGAGAAATGGCGGACGTAAACAGCTGTTCGCAGCTGGTCGTTCAGCGCTGCGTGTTGTCTCGTGTGTGTTTCATGCCCGTGTCGTTCTTCCAGCTGTACAACATTTACAAGAGGACCTATCAACAAGCCCCTATACCTGTTGTCATCGCATATGCAGTATTCGGAATTCGACTGCAGCGAAGTCGTCATGTCAACGCAGAGAACATCGCGCTGCCCGCGCTTAACGTCAGCTTCTGAAAAAAAAAGGTGTGTGTATATTGCTCGTGATTGTGCATAAGCGGTTCCTGCTCCTAGCAATATTCTTGCACCAAACTTAGCAGCAAGCACCAACTCAAAAGCTCACGTCTGCCCCGGAAGGAAGCTGCAAATGATCTGTGTGTAATTACTGAACGTGCAATAAAATTTGTGTTGTGAACTTTAATCTTAGCGCCAGCCTGGTTCGTCCGTCGCGGCTCGTGTGGTGTAATTATTCATACAAGTGCTCTCTGAATATTTCCAAATGCGTAAAAGCCGACCCCACATTTTTTTAGGAGCTGCAGTCACTTGTGTACGTAGTACCATAGCATTCTAACAGATATTGGCGTCGTCAACTTTCTCGTCCTATTTCTCGCACTGTTAGTGTGTTGTGAATCTGTATCAAGAAGCTTAAGTTAATATAGTGCAGTACGTAGCTCAGCCACGTAACCCCACAGCTAACATTAAATACCTTGTTAGGAGTACGTTTGTTCGTTTAATGACAAAATCGAAAGCTAAAATTTTGTATTTATAGTCGCAAGTGTAAAGCAAGAAGCTATCGAAACTATTCACTAATAGCATGCGTGCGCTTCCACCTGCTTGAGCACATTATCTTAAAGGTGAGGCTGAAAACCCCAGATAACCAAAAACATATGCAACTGGAGCAGACACTATGGTTCCTTTCCAGTCTATTAAGCTAGTCATGTACTTAACCTATATTAGACCAATGTTAGAGCATGCTAACGGGAGCCGCTTCAAACTAGATTATTTGACCAAAAAATGTCACAGTTTCGCCCTAAGGGCGAAGCGATGAATGCGATAGCAACACAGCAGTGTCATACGAAGTAAGGTGAGCGGCTTTGGTAGCAATAACAATTGTAGTAAACATGAGCTGATTAAGTAAGCAGGTGTGCTGCGGCGCAAGTAGACCGACATGAAGAGAGACTCGATGACCACGAAAAGGCGTGTGTGAAACGGTGGTGTTGATGAGAAGCGCTTCCCGTGGGCAGCGCGTGCGAAGGGACACACCTGTAGCGCTGCACTGCCGACCCGGGCAGCATTTCATGTGTAGCGTGCGTTGGAAAATGTGGCCCGACTATTACTAACTGATTGAACAAGCGTGGTGTGAGCGCGCACAAACAAACATGAATAGATCACACTGAATGACTGCAGACAACGACTGTCAAAACGCTGGCAGCAAGCGCATATATACGCCGCAGCAGCGGGCGAAGGTACGTGCGGTCTATCGCTTCAACGGTAACTGAGCGGCGATTGGACGGCGCATAAAGGTCAGAGCCGTGTGGAGATAAGAGACGGTGCGGTCGAACGAACGACGAGCGCGGTTGTTGGCAGCGTAGAAGTGCGCCCCCCCCCCCCCCCCCGCTCCTTCCGGCGCTGGCTTCCCGCTTCCTTGCTTGCGCGTGGGAGAGATAAGAGACTGTGCGGACGAGCGGCGAGCGCGGTTGTTGGCAGAGAAGTGCCCCCCCCCCCCTGCTCCCTCCGGCGCTGGCTTTCCGCTTCCTTGCTTGCGCGTGGCAGATTGAGTGCGTTCGCTCTCCGTGATAGCGCGCGTTCCCGCACGCTGCCTCTGGGGCATACGGCGCGCGGCGAAAATTTTATCTATACGGAACCTCACGGCGACGGCGACGACGACGGCGACGACGACGCCGACGGCAGAAATCCGGTTGAAGTGTCCATATAATTGCTATCGCAATAAAAAAGAAAGTGCAAGGAAAGCGCCAAGGTACAATCTAAACTGGTATTCCCGAACCGATTGTATTAGCAAAACTTTATGCCTCCCTGAACTGCCTGCGTTAACCCAATGCGGAAAACAGGGGAAGCTGATTCCCTTTCTTGCTGTTGAAAAGCTGCTAGAATCTCAATAACAGACTACTATGTTCTGAGGGAAAGTGAGGGGCACTGACAATATCTCTAAGCTTTTGTATGAGCTTTCACCTTGAACGAGAACGGAATAAAAGTATTTACATTTGCAAGCCTCAGAATTCAAACATTCTCAAAATTTTGAGGAGCCACAGTAATTTTTTGAGATATTGACAATAAAAAGTGTGCCTAAGTACAAGTACACACTGAAGACACTTCAGTGGTTGAGTGGCCAGCTGCGAATGCAAAAGCGTCCAAAGCTGCTACCTTAAGGTAACTGCTAGGTTGCACGTGTTTTTCTCCTATAGCCCATGTGCCTGGCAAGGGGAATGGTTATACCTAGTCCCATTGCAGCATTGGCCTGTGCGTTTTTTTTTTCAATAGGTGGTGGCCAGCTGATTCCGTCTGTTTATGTATTTAGCATTTGTGTGCATCTTATGTGCATGTGTTTCTATCATGGTCTGATTGTTATGCTTGCAGTGATGCAAGCATCTTTTTTAATATATTGCCCCACAGTAATTTATTCGACTTTGTGTTGAAATGTACAAAATGTGGCCACCCAGTAATGGCCAAGACAGCCAGCAGGATTGGCAAAAATTATGATGCAGATCCAATGCACTTGATTGAATCGACATGAGGCGAAGCTTTCACGCAACGGTGAGTTAAACTCTAGAAAACTAATTGCAGTGTGTATAGTTGTCCTTATTTCATCCGATCCAACAGGTACTCATATACAATGTTTGCTTATTCACCGCACAGGTCACATAGTGTAATGTATACATAGCACGGCGAACTCAAACGTCGGCTCACTCAGACTTCGAAAACCATGAGTCTGAGTTCGTGTGAGCCTGGCTGAGTAGAATTTTTGTCAAAAAAAATTAATTGTGGGGTTTTACGTGCAAAACCTACCATCTGATTATGAGGCACGCCGTAGTGGGGGACTCCGGAAATTTGGACCACCTGGGGTTCTTTAACGTGCACCTAAATTTAAGTACACGGGTGTTTTCGGATTTCGGCCGCGTCGCAATGCGGCCGCCGTGGCCGGGATTCGATCCCGCGACCTCGTGCTCAGCAGCCCAACACCATAGCCACTGAGCAACCACGGCGGGTAGAATTTTTGTGAATAAGTGTAACAGCAAGCTCGCTTGAGTAAACGTTTAGTGAATATTGTCACGTGTAGTCAGGGCAAGCTCATCTGAGTATAATTTTGGTGAATATGAGTCAGAGCAAGCTCGGTTAAGTAGAAATGTGATGAATATAAGTGAGAGCAAGCTCATCTAAGTATAATTTTGGTGAATATGGGTCAGAGCAAGCTCGGTCAAGTAGATTTTCGGTTAATATGACTCAGTGCAACCTCGCCTGAGTAGAATTTTGATGAATATGAATGAGCAAGCTCAGCTGAGTAGAATTTTGGTAAATATGAGTCAGAGCAAGATCGGCTAAGTAGATTTTTGGTGAATATGACTCGATGCAAGCTTGCCTGAGTAGATTCTTTGTGAATATTAGTCAGATCAAGCTCGGCTGAGTATAATTTGGTGAATATGAGTCAGAGCAAGCTCGGATAAGTAGAATTTTGGCGAATATGACTCTGAGCAAGCTCGGCTGAGTAATGATAGTGTGGGAAGACGTGATGGCGTTTGGTTGGCCATATTTATTTACACACTATCACAGACGCTGTTGCTCTTGCCGCCGTTCTTGCCGTCTTGTAGCCGTTCTACTCTCGCGCTCAGATCGAACGTCAGGAGCAGCCGAGGCGCAACATCGTCGTCGTCGTCGAGACTCTGACGGCTCGCCATAGCCCCCCCCCCCCCCTCTAGCGAGGTAGCCAGTGTGCGAAGGAGCGATCTCTATGAGCAGCTGGTAGGTTCTGCTGTTGCGAAGCGCATTCGTCTGGTGTTTGTGAATGGCCTTTCGTCTTCAGGAACGCGTCGGTGTCGAGGAAGGCCGGCTTTATGCGGTCAACGGAGACACTGTCTTCGCGTCCATTAAGAAGCAGGACGAAATGCTTCGGGCAACGCTTGACGACTTTAAAGGGCCCGTCGTAAGGCGGCTGCAGTGGCGGTCTGACTGCATCGTGCCGTACGAATACGTGTGTACAATCGCGGAGAGCACGACTGGTGAAAGATGGGCGTGAGTGTTGACGCGGCAGAATAGGAGACACGTCTCTCATGGCATTCCCGAGGCGGCTGGCATATTCGGCAATGTCCAGTGGTGGTATAGGTGACGCCTCGACAAACTGGCCAGGAAGCCTTAAGGTCGTGCCAAAAAGGAGCTCAGCTGAGGAGCAAGCAGGACGCGTCCGTACGTATCGTGCTGCGAAGGGCTAGGAGGACGAGTGGTAATCGCTCTGTCCAGGGTATCAGTGACCGTGAGCATGAGCGAGGCTTTGAGTTGGCGGTGAAATTGCTCAACCATCCTGTTCGACATCGGGTGGTAGGCCGTCGTCTTGATGTGGTTGACACCAAGCATACGGGACAAAATGCGGAAGAGCGCGGAGTCAAATTGACGACCTCTATCTGTTGTGATGGTCTTGGGAACTCCGTTACGGCTTATCCACACGGTGATGAGTCCGCGGGCAACTGACTCTGCCGTGATGTTGGTGAGCGGTAGTGCCTCAGGCCACGCGCGAACCGGTCAACGCACGTTAACATATACCGGCTGTTGTTCGATGGGGGCAAAGGGCCTACGAGGTTCAGGTGCACGTGACTGAACCGCCAGTCGGGAGGCGTAAAGGTACCCAGTGGGCTCACTGTGTTGCGCTGGACTTTGGTTTGCTGGCATTTGAGGCAAGCACATGTCCAGCGGCGGACGTCGATGTTCATTCGTGGCCATAGATATCGCTCTGTGACGAGGCGTTGAGTGGCACGTATGCCGGGGTGCGACAAGGAATACAAGGCGTTGAAGATGCTGCGGCGAAATGGCGCTGGAACATACGGGCGAGGACGTCCGGTAGAGGTGTCGCAAATGAGTGGAATAGCGGAGCCTGGAAGTTGGACATCTTCGAACTTGAGGGAGTTCTCTTGGAGTCCTAGAACTTGAAGGTCACTGTCCTCACGTTGTGCAGTAGCCATGGCTGCAAAATCCAATGGTGGGCGCTCATACACCGTTGAGTTGATTCCTATTTGGGATAGTGCGTCAGCAACAGGATTGTCTTTGCCACTGATGTGTCGGATATCGCTGGTAAACTCTGATATATAGGCAAGTTGGCGGATCTCACGTGGAGTGTGGGAAGAGTTGGTAGCGGTCGAAAGACACGTGAGCGGCTTCTGGTCGGTGAGGATATGGAATTGCCGACCTTCGAAGAAGTGGCGAAAATGCTTGACAGCCAAATAGGCCGCCAGCAGTTCGCGACCGAATGTGCTGTAACGGCGCTCGGTCTGTGAGAGCTTCCGGGAGAAGAAAGCGATCGGCTGCCAAACTCCATCGACCAACTGCTGCAGGACTGCTCCAATGGCGACGTCCGAGGCATCCACGGTGAGTGACGTGCTGGGTGCACTTTGGGTGCGCGAGGAGTGTTGCGTTGGCGAGCGCTTCCTTGATGAAACTGAAAGCTGTCTCGGCATAGCCTGTCCAGGAGATGGAAGCGTTCGGCTTTGTTTGACCGGACAGAAGTGCATGGAGCGGGTGAAAGATAACAGCGCAGTGGGGAATAAACTGCCGGTAATAGTTGGCAAGCCCGAGGAATTCACGCAGTTTCTTCGTAGTTGTCGGTCGTGGAAACTGCAATATAGCTTCCACGCGCGCGGCTGGTGGAGAGATCCCACGGGAATCCACGCAATGGGCAAGGAAGTCCAGTGAAGAAACTCCGAACTCGCTCTTCGGTCCGTTGACGACTAGTCCGTACTTGCGGAGCCGCGTGAAAACCTGACGCAGGTGAAGTTCGTGATCCGCTTCTGAGGTGCTGAAGACGAGCATATCGTCGATGTACGCGAAGCAGCACGTCAAACCACGAAGAACCTGGTCCACGAACCGTTGAAAGGTTTGTGCGGCGTTTCGTAGACCAAACGGCATACGTATGTATTCAAACATGCCAAAAGGTGTTAATATGGCAGTCTTCGGTACGTCGGAAGGCTCGACAGGTATTTGGTGGTATGCCTTCACTAAGTCGATCTTGCTGAATACGGTGCAACCCTGCAGCAATGCCGTGAAGTCCTGGATGTGTGGTATCGGGTAGCGGTCCGGTACGCCACTTTGTTGAGGGCGCGATAGTCACCGCACGGTCTCCAGTCACCTGATGACTTGGGGACCATGTGTAGCGGTGATGACGAGGCACCAGAAGAGGGGCGGACGTATCCGAGCTCAAGCATATGCTCGAATTCATGCCTTGCGATCTTGTAACGGCCAGGAGCGAGACGACGAGCACGTGCAAACACCGGCGCTCCTACTGTCACAATGTGGTGAGTGACATGGTGGCGTACCGGGTCTTCAAGAGATGGAGCACGGAAGAGATCGGTAAAGTCTTCCGAAAGTGTAGACAACGGCGGAGAGACTTTGGCATGAGCTTGCACCAGACGCAAAGGTGGTAAACTTGACGTGACGCCTTGAACTGTTAGGTGGGTGTCAGAATCTAGGAGACGGCTATGTCGTAGGTATACCATAAGCTTAAAATGCCAATGAAAATCTGCACCGATGATTCGTACACGCACGTCAGCGACTAAGAAAATCCATCGAAACGTGCGTCTCAAGCCAATGTCAAGCGTAACGGACCTGTGTCCGAAGGGTTGAACCATTGACAGAAGTGACAGGCGGCGTGGTCTGACGTCGTCGGCGGTCCTCCAGCGTAGGAGGAACGACACACACTTCGGCACCTGTGTCGATGAGGTAGCGGACTTTCGTGACGCGATCAATGACGTGGAATAGGCGGCTGTATGGCGGGCCTGAAACACTGGCCGCCGTCAGTGCGTTGCCCGTGCGTTTCCCGCAAACTGGCATGGCTGATTGCACTGACAAGCGCGTGCTCCGTATCGGCGGTGGTACCAGCAGACGCTGCGAGGCAGACTTGGTGATCGGTCGCGGCTTTGGTGTCGCTGTCGTGACGCACTGCCGCGGTGGTCTGCTTTGAGCGAGCTGACTTCAGCGGCCAGCTGATCCACTTTGCGGTGGAGCTCCTCGTTAGCTTGAAAGAGACGGTCCAAGCGGTCGTCGCGGACCGGCGCAAAGAGGGTAGAGTCACGTTGTCTCCCGATTCCAGATATGGCCGGGGTGCCGACATCCATAATTTTGTCGGCCATTTGTGCCAGTGAGTCGAGGGTTTCCGTGGAGGACACGTTTAAGATCATCCGCACCTGCTTTTACAGTCGCTGTAGGAAGAGCTCCTGTACAATGGATGCGTCCAATGCAGCAGACTGGTCCCCAATCAGGTGCCGCATGCGACGCAGAAGCTCCGTGGGTTTTCGGTCACCGAGCTCCTCCGCGGTGAGTAGCTGCTGCAGCCTACGCTGTTCCGACTCGGTTGTCCGGCGTATAAGCTCTGTTTTAAGAGTGTCGTAGGGTGTGTCAGAAGGCGGAGAGCGCAGAATGTCCCTTACGATGGCGATTACAGCAGGTGGAAAAGCTCCGATGACGTAGTCGTACCTTGCTGTTTGCGATGTTACTCGATGTCGTCGGAAGAGAGGATCGACGCTCAGAAACCACAGTTCTGAGTCCGACTGCCAAAACTCCGGTAGCTTGAGGGCAGCGATGACAGGTTCGGGTACCGTGGGATTCGGTGTGACGTCGCTGTTGGGTGTGGTGTCCATGATCAGCCGGAATGAACGAGGCTGAAGGTGTTTACCGTGGACACTCGGTGCGTTGGCGACAGAACCAGCAGGTTGCGTATTGCCGTCGGAAGTCCAGGGTGACCACTTGTGGGAAGACGTGATGGCGTTTGGTTGCCCGCATTTATTTATGCACTATCACAGGCACTGTTGCTCTTGCCGCCGCTCTTGCCTTCTTGTCGCCGTTCTACTCCCGCGCTCAGCTCGAACGTGCGTAGCAGCCGAGGCGCAACAACGTCGTCGTCATCGAGACGCTGACGGCTCGCCATAATGGTATATGGTTATACGTGTTTATGCAGTAATACATGTAATTGCAGACTCATTAGCAACATTGCCTCCATCTTGACGGGCAAGACCCATGCCTCGTGATGAGTCTGCACACTTTATGAGCTGTGGAAATGCAAGAACCACCCACACTTGAAAATATGATATTATTCACAGGAATTCAGGAATGCAACCGACTGACTTGACCGCACAATATTGATCTGGTTTTGTTTAATGTGTTATCAACTGCTTATGAAAACAAGGTGTTTGCCTGCTTTTCGCATTATTGCATGTGTTTTACAGGAAGTAGACAAAGAGAATAAAGAAAAGGCAAGGATGTTTATGGCGAAGTAGTTTCTTAGAATACTGCGATATCTTACAACCAGCATAAGCAAAAGTAATTTGATGCACTGAAGTAAGCGAAATATGCAATAACGTTTTAATATGAGGGCTCATACAGATGCATTAAGGATACAAATTATGGAACACACTGAAGGTTTATTGGTTTTTGTGCAGGAGAAAAATGATACATCAGAAAAATGAGAAAAACAAACTGTTTAAATATTTCTTCGAAAAGAAATTGACAAAACTGTTTATTCCCAGCCGAAGCGCTAAATATGCTATGGTAGAACATTCATTACGATACATAGTTTGCACGTTCGCTCTGCGAGCTTGATAAGCACTCGCATCTCTCAGCGGAAGTAACAGAACCTTGAAATGAGATAATTCATTGGGGAAAATGCACATGAAAGCCCAAACCAACCGACTGCAACTAAATGGTCGCGCGTATAGCGTGACCTATTGACCGTAGCATTTGTCCGTAGTTACATATTCTTTAAATTGTTCCGTCCGCAAAAGCATACCGCGCTACAACTGTGGCGTTTTCGTATATCGCGAGTTGTTTCTACAACCACAAAATTGGGACGACATCCGAAGGCCATGTCTTCCCATGAGGGACACCTCGTAGTATTTACCAACTCGCAGTGCGTGTGAATAACGGAAAATCACGCAAAAGGACGTACTATCAGCACCCGAAGCCAACCTAAAAAAAGCGTCGCGTGATTAGCAACGTAGCTTGTCAACAAACGCAAGAAATCACAGAACCGAATCTGACCTACGCGTTTTTATCTGCACTGTTCGCGTGTCGTTGCTGATGTTACGTACCTATTGCGCAATCCAAGGCTCCATTCAATTAGTTGCACTGTTCGAGGCTTGTTGAGCCAATATTTCTAGACAAAAAAAGTATCTATAAACGTTGCGCTGGGCGACCGCCGCCATTTTCCAACAGACCACGAAATAGCTCTCGGCGCAATTTCGACGGAAAATCGCAGCGATCGCTGCGACGTTGCGACGCTGCGACTCACCGGTTGGTCGCAGCCGAAAATCGCAGAATCGGCCCTGCAACTGCGATTTTCGTCGCATGCGACGGAAATGGCACTTTCGTTGCGATGAAAATCACAGCATGTGAAATGGCCTTTACACTTTCGATCGCTTCTCACGGGGCAAGAGCGTCCGAGTTGTGAAAACGTTAAAACTGCGCATGCGCATGGCACAACACTCAGACGAGCGACGAAAATTGATTATCGTTTGGAATGGCGTATCAATTTCATCAACTCTCTAGCGGCCGGTGTCGGCGACGCTGCGGTGAAACATGAAAACGTCGTAGCGCCCTCTGAACAGTGCACGGTGCCCATAGAGGGAGTCGTTTCGCCAACGTAGCGTAGCGTACGTGCGCGCGCGCACCGCGTTACGTCTAACTATTAACGGCCCTTTACTGATAGAATGGCGTGGCAATAGAGGCCGCATATACCGCATGTAATATAGGAAGGCGTGGTATGTACATAAAGCTCAATATATATGGATATTTTCGCTCACAGACTTCGCCGACGCCGACACCAGATTTTCTGCGACACGAGGCCCTTGACGCTATCGCGTTAAAAAGTTACTGACAATCACAGTCAGTAAGCAGCTGTCGCTGGGCGCCATGTAGAAACACAATGTGGAGCAAAAGAAAGTCTGCGACATCAGTGGCGCAACGGGTGGAGACAGCCCGGGTGATGACGCATCGCGTAGCGTAATCAGTTGCAACGGGCCACCAATTCGTTCGCCGAGGATCACGTGGGAAAGGGAACCGAGGAGATCTAATTTAACACTAATGAACTTTTTCAGAGGGATGGTGATCGGCCGGAGATAACCAGCAGGAATTTTTCCAGACTGGCAGGAACCACAGGAAGTAATATAGCGTCGGATAGAGCGAGCGGAACCGTGCCAATAGAAGCGATGTGGTCGCACGTGCGAGAAACCCCAAAGTGTATTGCAGTGGGCTCGTCATACAGGTGTGAGAGCACAGTCCGACGCTGTATTGGCAGGACAAGAAGATCAGGCGGGTCGGAGTGGTAGTTCCGGCAGTATATAATCCCACCCTGGAGCACATACCAGCGAACAGAAGCTTCGGTAAGTAAACTGTGCAGAAGCTCGATGAGTGCTTCATGCTGTAGATTCCGGTACTGCTCGTCGGCGATGTTAGGAAAGGCAAACACAGAGAAAATGCCGTTGGTGCTGGTGCCGTGTACATCGTCCAGCTCGTCGACTGGGTAATGAGACAGGCTAACAGCGTCATTGTGGAGATGGCCAGGCATGTAGATGGCAGAATAGGAATATGCTTGTAGGCGTAACGCCCACCGACCAAGTTGTCCTGTAGGATCTTTCAGTGAGGACAACGTGCAGAGCGCTTGATGGTCCGTGACGACGAAAAACGTCGGCGATATTGGTATGGGCTAAACTTCGGAAAGGCTTTACCCTAGTAAGGTGTTTGCGAAGTTTCGAACAAAATATACTTATACTAACTCGCCAAGCTTTCAATTTCACTGAGATAGAGACTGAGACGGTAGTTTCGTAGTTCCGGCGTCGACAGGTAGACAGGAATCCCTTGAAATATTCTTGGACCAGCTTTAGCAAAGTGCTAGGACATTGTACTGCAGCGATAAAGCTTCTCCTAGACCTGGTCATTTCCACTGTAGCCAGAAGCAGACGGTTACACAGGAAATGGTGACTATCACCGTAGCGTCCCTGGGTGCACTGATTATGCCATTTCACCGGCTGCGAATTCCCTCAAGCACAAAAGTACCTCGAATGAGGACAATCGCTACGCTAGCTACAGCAGCTGCTGCAGCCGCACTATAGGCTCCCCTCTGTTCAGTGCTAGCAGCGCGATGCTGCTGCTACGTGCCGCAAGCCTATGTCTACCCTAGCGTTACGTGGGCGTTTCATCACTATTAAAGCATAGAAAGACTCTGCTAGTACTAACTAGATCACAACCTTTATGGTGATCTTAAAAGTATGTAAACTTGGTGCGCTGATTGCTTCATATGAACTTTATAGGTTTTGTGCAATTGTATTAGCATTTGTAGGATACTGGCTTACTAATGCGGTGCGCCGCAGCTAGATTTGTACCGATATGTTTTGACGCAGAGTTAACCAGAGAACTCACAAAATGAATACTGCAATGACCAGATGCATTCTACTTACCTGTTTGTGCAAAGCGCTGGCAGCGATATACTCGTTAACTCGTTTTATGATTTTGCTTCTATACAATGTATGTGCAATCACAGTAATATTTCTTTCGATAATCGCCCTCATAAGAGCACTGAACACAACAACATTTCAAAGTCATTTTTGTTAGAGGAGGCGTCATCTCGTGTCCCTAAAGGATTTGTTACTGATGGTAAAGGCTTCGGTAGCGCGGTAATCTGTAAACGGTAGGAAGTTTACGGACACCACAATTCTCTCATTTCTCTCAGCACCGTGAAAACCTCTCTGATTTCATTTCATCGCCATATTTCTGGCACATCACGAACATGCACAATAATTTTTGTTAACTTTTTTTCTGTTGATGAATTGAAATGCTTTTTGATCTTTACACGGACCGAACACTACCAATAAAGGGGACTGTATCCGTAGTTACCTAGAATGTAACTTAAGCTTAACCACCAGTCCTACTAAACTGCTGGGATAATTTAAATGCCCACGTTTTTTCCAACTAGGTCTCTACATACGCAGTTTGAGTCCCCGAAGCAATCACCTATTGCTATATAAGGCTGTGAAATATGTCTTCAGAAGTATTCCTATTGCTGCAGCGGCTATATTCTTACACCAAATACCTAAATCATGACCCTGTCGTTTCGTAGTGTAGCAAGAGTTCATCTAAGTAATTCAGTCATTTAATCTGGTTAATATAGGTCATTATTATGCATCAATGTCAACCCGCTAACATCTACCCACCTATTGTAATACTTATCCAAGGCACTAAGCCACATGGCTGACCTGCCACCTGTAACACTGTCGCTCCCTAACGTTCCTAGTTTTGAGGCATTGCTGTCAGAAATCAACCGCTGACACGAAACCCACTCCTTATGTAATACTCCTTCCTCAGGGACCATTTAGGCAAGAGATTTAAACAAATAAATAAATTATTAAAATTAAATACATCGCAGTGTTTTCTTGAGCAGCTACTTGAAATATGTGATGCGTATAGCTATTTATGCGTACGTACGAAGGGGACTGCAAAAAAGCAGCAATGTCTCCAAAAGAAAGGAAAGTCAGACTTTCGCCCGAAAGGCGAATTACCAACTGCGATAGCAGATAAGTAGACAGCTTACGATGTAAAGATAGCTGTTGCATCGGCCGTATAAGCTCGTAAACTTTCGCTTCCTAGCTTAATTAACAAGCATGGTTTCACGCGCGACCAGGCAAGCGTAAACACAACTCACTCGATGAGCGCAGACACTCGGTGTCAACACACTGGGGTGTGGAAGAGCTGCAGTAGCAGCGAGCGAATTGAGCTTCGTACGGCCTCTCACTTCAAAGCGAACTAAGCGGAGGGAGCACAGAGCACACGAAACTATCAGCCCTCGGCCGACCTACACTCTGCACTCACCGCAGACTGCTTTCAAGATAAGGCCCGCGTGGCCGCACTCAGTCGTGTCTTACGAAACCGCCGCCAAAGTGGAGAACCTGGGGTATCCCTATAATTGCTATTGCACTAAACAAATATTGTCATTTAAAACAAAAAAGGACTTCCTTCCTTTCAAATTAATCTCTAGCTAAGCCAACTGACTTGTCGACCATTTCCTGCAACTTTTGGCAGTGCCGTTGAATGGCATCTGCGATGATTTTTTCAGATATACAGAAGCATTGAGTGTAGTGAATGAATAGTACTTTATTGCATTAGCAACAATAAGGCCACTTCTCCCACATGTATGGATCGGTATTGGGTGGTCCCCATTGGTTATAATCTGATGGTTTTGGGCACCTATATAGTAGAGACAAAAAAAAAACACTGCCATTAGTTTGCAATTGACCGCGAGATCGCAACTTTTTTATACATTTCTTGTACATGCTGCCTTTCTTAGCAGATAGAAACCAAACACACACTGGCTATTAAGCGGCTGTTTTCTGGCTGTTCGGGACTTCGCCACTAATGCACGCAGCTCTGGTGAGCGGACGGACACGCTATTCGAAAACACTAACGATAGAGCAGAACAAAAATTACTCGCCATCCCGGCCTGCGAAACCAGTACTACAACTGCTGAGGGGGGTATGCAATGCTGCATGGCTTTAGAGTAATGGTAGTAATACTATTTTAGAGTAATGGTGGTAATATGAGTAGTGGTAATTTTGAAAGCACGCCGCTGCCCATAGCGGTGTTGCAACAACATTGAAATCAATTGCTTGGCTGGTTATATTGTATGCGAAAGGCCAGGGACGCCGCTCCCCACGTCGCAAGCTGCCGTCTCCGCGGCAGCCTGCGCAACTGTAGTCTTTAGTGGGAAACGTATGCGGGGAGCACTACGTTCTTCGCATTGTTATCAGTAGCACCTTATCATTAATTATGTGGTTCGGATGCTTGTTTTATCCTTGCTGTTTATTGAAATGGATGCGGTTCTGTATGTTGTGTGCGTGATTGCACAGAATGTACGCACATTTAGCTCCCTTTGCTGAGTGCTTGTAGCCTCGGCCTTAAGAGGTATGAACCACTGCATTTTTGCTTGATTACGGGGGTATCAGTCATTGACGAGTCACTGCTTGTAGCCTCCGTCTTACGGGGGTATTAGCATTGCTCTGCCCTGCATTACCGCCGGGATCGGCCCACCATTGTTTTATGTGTAATGTTACGCCACATCCTAGCCATAGAGAGCTTCGCTGCAAAATGGTATCGCTGGTGCCGGCGAGTAGTGACAACCTATTTCCGCCTGAAACACGCTTCAGGTATGATGCGTGTGTGCAGCAGAGTTCCACTCTCTCGCTTCTCCTCTGGACATGCGATGCTATCAGTGACACCCACACGACGTTTACGAGTGGCACGTGTATGTCATTTTGGTCCGACCTGCACAGGCGAATTTCTTGTCATTGCAGACTTGCACATACCCAGTGGCACATGTTCAATCGCCAAAATTGACGTCAAAGAGGTTCACTGAAAAGCGGCACATACCAGCAACCCATTCCGATTCCCTAAGCATGACAGCCCAGTGCTCTACCCATTAGACAATGAGCTACCCGTAGACCCGCAGACCCAGACTGTTTTGAATACAATTCCTGTAATCAGCCTCCACGATTGGTCAAACATTTTCGGGCCACTCCCAACTTCGCCTGTCTGTCACGCGACGTCACGAAAACCGCGATAGCTCCCCATCTGATATAACATGTACACACTGATTATGCATGATTAAACCGCACAAAGGAAAATAATAATTGCTGATTCGACGCCTTTTCACCATTAGCCCTCTGCTATTGGTCCAATGTTTTCTGGCTACGCCCACTTCGCCTGTGTGTCACGCGACCTCACAAAACTGCGAAGACTCACCGCGTCAAAGTGACGTGCACGCGAAAAAAATGCATTAATATGCGAACAAGACTGAAAATTTTCCTGAATAGCCACAGACTGCCCCGTTCCGAAAGGAATAGAAGATGGCTGCCTGCCGATCTCTCAGGCCCTCGCTACTCGCACCTGCCGGTGAGCATGTATTCATTTGCGCATGATAAACCTTTTTGCGTGGCAGTAAAACGTTATCGAGCCCTTTCGGCATGCATACGACATGGCTCTGCCAACTCTTCCTTGCTGAGGATCCGTTTTAGCGGCATTCTTATTCTTCCGTTGCACGCCGCCGCGATTTTCGACCAGCAACCGCAAGCTAAGTAAGGCGAAGCCGACCACTCGGAGAAGCCGGCACCACCCTCTTCATGCGGTTATCTATTTTCACTGTGCTGGCTCAGTCTTACTGGAACCCTCTCCACTAGACCGTGCTCCCCGCCTCTTGTGAGCCAATTAGATTAGAAAAACCGCTGAATGTAGACATTGTTATTGGTTTTGAAAACGAACGAAGGTGACCTCCTATAAACGAGGAGAGTGATTGGGTTGGTCAGACAACGCTGCGGGTCACCGCTCGATGCTTGCGTCGGTGGTTACGTAAATTTGACGTCAGAAGTTTGGAATCAAAACAGTTTGGAATCATTTTACGTTGTAGCGCCGTGGTCTTGCTTTTTCTCAGTGCATGGCGTGGGTTCGCGTTCTCGGGTGTCCTCTGTGCACTGGTGTTGCGAGTGCGGGCGTAAGTCCCGTAGCGTGGCGCGCCTATCTTCTGCTGATGTGGTCCTTGCATGAATTTGCGTTGTAGTTTTGGCGTGGGTGACAGCTACACAGGCTATAGGATGAGCCACAGGGGGCGCGACGTGTCTGCCGTAGAAGACAGACAGAGACAGACAACGAACTTTATTTGATCCTGAGGAGCTACTGTCAGGACCCCCTAACGGGAGGCCGTTGTAACCGCTGACCGCTCCTTAGTGAGATCCAGGGCGAGAATCACTCTCACGTACCGAGCGCCGCTATCTAAATGTTTGCTTCTTCGGCATTAGCATAACCTCCTGCGTCGATAGCCCGGGCCGAAAACTAACCATATTATGTGGGAAGAGGTCCATGCGCTCTATGTTGCCGGAGAGAGAGAGAGAATAAACTTTTATTCACAAAGGCAAGGTAATTCTTCCTCGTTGGGTGGGGCCCTCAGTCCAGGGCTCCATTGCCTTGCACGACCCTGCGAGCCCGCTGGACCAGGTGTTGCTGTTCCTGCCGGCCTCAGCTGAGCAGCGCCGACTCCCAAGAGGAAAGGGTGGGGTTGGGGATAGGAGGAAGGCCCCGTGGACTAGAGCATTCCCACGTGGAATGATAGACTGTTGGTTCGGATCCGCAGTAGGGGCAGTAGGAAGGGTATGAGTGGGATGAAAGAGATGCAGCATATAGAGGCAAGGGAATGAATTAGTCTGCAGTTGCCGCCAAGCGACGGCATCTGCTCTGTTAAGTGAAGGATGGGGAGGAGGATACGTATAACGTCGCTGTCGGTAGTACTCCAGCATTGCGTTGTAGTTTAGTGGTTCTGTCGGTGCGTCGTCTGAATTGGACAGCTCTTTCGATGGAGCCCGGCTGGTCAGAGCTCGGGCAACCGCATGAATGCGTTCATTTTCATGGAGAGAGGCGTGTCCAGGAGTCCAGACGATGCGCACCGTACGCAAAGTGGTCGGCGAGACAGAAAACAGGATATTGTGAGTATGCGCAGCCACAAGTCTCTGCGCAAAGGTACGGCAAGCAGCCTGTGAGTCTGTCACTATGGTGACAGGGGTGTCCTGTGACGGTAATGTCGAGGCGTGGACAATGGCCAGAGCAATAGCTCCCTCCTCTGCCGAACCACTGTCCGTAGTGCGAAGTGTGGCAGATGCCACGAGCGCGTCTGTGTTGTCTATCACCGCTAGACACATGGCGGGCTTTTCTGGGTAGCGTGCCGCATCAGTGTAAAGAACTTGCAAGTCTGTAGTGCCATCGCCAAAGACACGTGTCATGGCCTGAACTCGGGCACGTCGACGGCCGGCATGGCGGTGGGGATTCATGTTGCGTGGAATCGGAGCCACATTAATGAGAGCGCGAATATTAGGAGCGAGTTTATGTTGCGGTACCTGTGTGGGTTTTTCAGGAATGGGGTAGCCAAGACGAGAGAGGATGGCGCAACCCTGACGGGTTTGCCTAAGACGCTGGAGCTGACTGTTGTGCTGGGCCTCGAGCAGTTCGGTTATGGTGTTGTGGACACCAAGCTGAAGAAGGCGTCGTGTAGATGCGTGTGGAGGCAAGCCGAGAGCCGCCTTCACCGCCGTCCGTAGAAGGACGTCCATCTTTTCGGTTTGAGTAAGCGTGAGATTTTGATAGGGAAGGTGATAGGTGAGCCGACTAACTATGAGAGCTTGTACTATGCGGAGGACATCCTTCTCGCGAAGGCCTCTCCTGCGATTGGTCATGCGGTGGATCATGTGTGTAATTTGTGTTATCTGCTGAGTGAGAAGGTGCCTAGTGTGTGAGGCCTTGCCATCAGCCTGAATGTGGAGGCCTAAAATACGGAGTCGAGGTACTTGAGGGATAGGACGGTCATCAAGGACCAGTGAAATATCAGAAGAATCGTCGGTTCTGCGGCGCCGCTTGTGTACCACTAACAACTCTGACTTTTCGACTGAGCACGTAAGGCTCCCAGTGGCAGCATAGTATTGTACAACAGATGCAGCTTCCTGGAGAGCATCCTGAATGGTTCCGTCTGATCCTTTGGTTGCCCAGATTGTAATGTCATCTGCGTAAATGGCATGCTGGATGTTGGGGATCTTGTGTAATAATGGGGGGAGTTTAGCCATAGCCACATTAAACAGGGTGGGAGAGAGGACCGAGACCTGTGACGTTCCTCTGCCTGGGAGACTTATAACGTGCGACCGGAGATCTCCAATCCCAATAGTGGCCGTGCGGTCAGAAAGAAAGGCCCTGACGTAATTGTAGATACGTGCGCCACACTGGGAGGAAGCGAGATTGTCGAGAATTAAGTCGTGGGAGACGTTGTCAAAAGCCCCCTTGAGATCCAGGGTCAGGATTGCCCTTACCTGATTTGAAGTGGGGCTATCCAACACGTCCTCCTTAAGTTGTATCAGAACGTCTTGTGTAGAAATACCGGGACGGTAGCCGAAGAGTGTATCCGGAAAAAAGTGAGTGTCTTCGAGAAATGGCTGGAGTCGGGAGAGTACAACGTGTTCGAAGAGTTTAGCTACACATGAAGTCAAAGATATAGGTCGGAGATTCTGGAGGGATAGCGGATTGCCAGGCTTAGAAATAAGTATGATCTCCGCGTGTCGCCAGTCCTGTGGTAGCGTGCCGTTATTCCAGTGTTCGTTGTAAAAAGCAGTTAAATGCTGGATGGCCTGGTCATCTAAATTACGTAGAAGTGTGTATGTAATCCCATCAGCCCCGGGTGTTGTTTTACGCTTAATGTTCTGCAAGGCCGCCCTAACCTCTGCTTCTGTAATATTGGCATCTAGGGGTGTATTGTGTATGTGTGGATAATCGCGGTGGGCGGGACAGGCGCCCGTGGTTATGTAGCGTTGCTGTAAGGTGCGCAGTAGGGTGGTATCGTCGAGCCCTGATTTGTGGAGGATGGTGCGGATTGTGTTAGCAGAGTGTGTTTTTGTTTGCGTGGGATTTAACAATGCGCGGAGTATACGCCACGTTCGAGGTGTGCTTAGTGTGCCGTTGAGGCGATCGCAGAAGTTATGCCAATTGTTACTAGTGAGGGTGTTCGCGTAGTCATTTGCCTCCGCGGCTAGGTTGGCGACGCGGAGACGAAGTTTTCGGTTATGCTTCTGCCGCCGCCACCACCGTGTCAAGCCCCTGTAGGCGTCCCAGGGGTGGAGCAGATGCCGATCCACATCCGGCGTCTCCGTCGTCGCAGTGATGCATTTCATTGCTGTTTTCAAATCGGACTGGAGCTGTTTCATCCAATCTTCAAGAGAGGGAGAGTCTTGAGGGGTAGTGGATGTTCGGTTAAGCCTAAATGCACCCCAATTTGTTATCTTTATGATACGTTCTGGGGCGCGCGTGGCGGCTACCTGAAGCTATGTAGCTAGTATATGATGATCGCTGCCCAGATTCACTATGAGGTTGCACCAAGAGTGGTGACTAACCCCTCTGACTAACGTGAGATCGGGGCATCTGTCCCTGATGACGCTATTACCTAATCGAGTGGGTTGATCTGGTTCCGTCAGCAGATTCATGCGATGAACTGTGAGAGCTTTATCAAGTCGGTGGCCTTTGGGTGTTTCCGTTGCATATCCCCAGGCCGTATGGGGGGCATTGAAGTCGCCTACAGTCAATATATGTTTACCCTGTTTGCATAGTTGTGCGAATAGATGACCAAAGTCGTCCAGCCTTGCGTTCGGTGCACTGTAGATGTTAAGCACGTACAGGCTGCTATTGGAACGAGAGCACGGGACCAACTCGAGAAGTACATGCGAGATGGAGGAGCTTTGGAGGGTGTGTTCGATGACGGTAATATGTTTAGAAACTAATGTAGCTGTACGATGCGGTGTATTGTTTGTTACGTCCGTGTATGTATGGTAGCCGGTAAGTGTAGGAGTACATTGCACTTCTTGTAACGCTATTACATCAGGAGAATTCGGCTGTGTAGCAATGAATTGCGTTAGAGCTCCACGTTTCCTACGGTAGCCCCTGCAATTCCACTGCCATACGCGTAGGAGTTGGGGGGATGCACGCGTTGACTTATGGTTTCTGGCCATGATCATCCAATACTGTGGCCTCGTTGCTACACGGAGGCACTTCTGACGGCTCTAAATCTTGGTGGAGGGTGGCGGGAAGTGGGATTGCCGTAGCTGTGGTTGGTGGGGCGGTTTTTCGAGACGGTGACAGCAAACAGGATGGGCGGGTGTAAGGATGTGTTCGTTGTGTGTCGCGTGTGGGAGACAACACACGTTTGGGTGCAGGTGGAGCAATAGGGAGTTGGCCAAGGGCTGCCGCTATCTGTTAAGTTTAACGTCTGTTACTATCTGCTGGACGGCAGGTTGCAGGGCCTGTTGGATTAGCTGTTGGAGCGGAGCTGTTAGTTCGGCCATAATGCCATCCTTCATTTTCTGCATTTCTACCTGCATCATAGCGGCGAATTCTTTCCTTAGTGAAATTGCCATTTCGTTTAACGCCTCTCGTGTGCAGTAGTCTGTGCGGACCGTAGGTTGTGGGTTGTGAAGGCGATGCTGTGTGTCGACTGACATGGGTTGCGGAGTAGGTTGTCGCGTTGATATTTGCGTGAGAGTGTGGGAAAGGAGTGAAGAGGGGGGTAGAGGGGGGAACTGCTCTGCCCAGCTTACCGTTTGTTCTTTGTTGTGGGCATCTTTTTGCTGGCCATGTTCCTTCGGATGGCCACTGCCAGCAGCGCGCTCCTTGGAGGGGTTGCCTGGACGGCCCCGGTCTACCTGTCGATCATGTCCAGGTGGGCCATGAGTACTGCTGCGTAAACTAGTTGGGGGTTGCTCAGCGGAGTTCGCTGGTGTCTTGGTCGGTTGGTCCGAATTCCGCAGAGAGCCCGCAGTCGTCCTAGGCTGACTATGTGCTGACCCAGGTGGGGGACACAGCTTCTCGCGTTTGAGACGTTCCTGGAGCACATACGACTTATTGAACGGCCGTTGTTGACGCGATGGACACCGAGGGTCCGTGGCGGGAGATCGCCTCCACAATGTATGCATTTAGGTGTGCACTCATGTTCTGGTAGTGGGTTGGAGGTACCGCAGGCTACACAGCGGGGTTTGTCGGGCGTGGGGCACACGTCCGCTCGATGACCCATGGACAGGCACATACTGCATATCTGTTGGCGGGGTCGGTATATGTAACAGCGGAGCTCTGCTCCGTACAAGCGAACGTGACGGGGTACCTGGATGCCGGAGAAAGTGACGAGGGCCTGATTTGTAGATCCCATCATGCGGGCGTGAAGGATGGGAGCCTCTGAGCAGCGCAAGTTTTCTAGTAGCGTCTTCACAGAGGTGTTCGGTTCAATGCCTGGCACTACCCCTTTGCAAGAGTTGTCAGGTGCAGCTACGTAGGCTTGGACGGCGTGCTGGTTGAGGCCCAAACTGATAGATTGGACTTTCTGAAGTTCGGCCGTGAGGGTCTCATCCAATGTGCTAATCACCGCAAGGTTTTGGTCAGTGCGGATTCGGATAATGAGCTCATTTAGTACAGCAGCATCAAGCCCAGCTGCTACACCAATGGCTTGGGCAACAGAAGGTTGAGGCCACGCACCGAGGTTCAGACCATCTCTCAGAGGGAACACTACCTTGTAGTGGTCAAATGGCAGTGGAGGGAGGTGCGCATTCGTCTTGCGGGGTACCGGGGCAGGTGATGGGATCGTAGCAACTTGAGCGTTTTTTCTTGCGAGCCACAAGAAACCAGTTGCTGTCATCGTCCGGACCTGAGGCAACATCGGCGTCCATGGTGTTAGAAGAATGAGCGTCGCTGTCCTCCATCTTTAGGGCGTCTCCTCAGGCCGCGCAAAGCTAAAACACGGCGACGAACTCGGAGTCATTGGCCGGCCGCCAGGTCGAGGAAAAAAGGGAGCCGAGACGGACGCTGCTTTCCCTGCTCCTGGCCTTGGTGGTGGTCGTTGTTGAGGAGCTCGCTCGAAACACGTCCGGCCTGTTCGAGGGGCGAAGATCGAGTCCATGTTGCCGGAAATCCTGTTCGAAATCGCGTGCTCCGCTACCTTGCCTATACACGAAGTTAGCGATATCGGTCTCATGTTGTCTAAATCAAGGGGTTTTCCACGTTTGGGGTGAGTATGACTGATGCCTCCTTCCTTCCGCTGGGCACCTGTTCTGCCTCCCATACCACATTGACCTCCTTAGTTTGTAGCTCCACTGCCTTAGCGTCCAGGTTTCTTAATAGCCTGTTAGAAACCTTGTCCGGAGCCGGAGCCGATCTGCTGCTTAAAATGTGGAGCACCGCCCTGATCTCCGATTCTGTGGAGGGCGCGTCCAGCTCGTCCACCGTCGCGCACTCGATCTGCAGATAAAAATCTTCCTGCGTTGGTCCGCAACCGCATTCAAAATGTTTTTGATCATCGTGGCTAGTCCTCTGCCTCCCTTGTTCCTGACCGAGAAAGCTTTGAAGCCAAAGAGGGTAGGGACGTCACATAGTGTCTCTTGTAATAATAAAATCTGCGGCTTTTTCACCTGATTCGCCAAGAACTGCCGTAGCGGAGCCTTGCACCTTTGAAAACTTGCGCAGTTCCACTGCCAGATTACCAGATCTGTCATCATCCGCCATGATGCTACAATACCATGCCTTGCTCCGCACCCGGAGCGCGGAGGGAGCGCCTAGAACAAGACGAAACAGGGAAGGCACCTTCAACGCCTAGGGTACCCGCTAACACCCCAGTACGGCGAAGAAAACAAACACTACTCGTCCCTAACCAAATTAGAGAAAACATTACAGTGGACCCTATCCCCAAAAACATGGACCCAATTCACAATCAAGGTAGGAGAGCAGCGCATGCCCGCATGTTGCACAAACGCTGTTTCAGAGACCCAGATGTATACTACACGGACGCTAGCCCGTATCCCTCGTCGCTACGACGCGAGACGAAATACACGATCACCGCTGTCAATCAGGGGAACCTCGTTGCCTCTGTCTCCATCCGCGCCACATGCAGCGCAGCAGCAGAAGCAGCAGCGATCGCTCTCGCACTTCGTGACGCCGAGAGCAAGCAAAGATCCGCTCGCGTCCTTACGGACTCATAAGCGGCGTGTCGTTTATACCTGAAAGAAACACTCCCTATACAGGCCATTCGAATCCTGGGCCGCTCACTAGAGGGGATTCACGGGACCGTCTGGTGCCCCGGGCACGAAGGCCTGCGGGGTAACGAAGAGGTGGACTACGCAGCTAGAGGTCTCACTAGCCGAGCGGCAGACTACACCGTCCTTCAGCCCCCGACAGACCAAGTAGCGACCCATGAGTTAACCACGAGTCAACAAATACTGGAGGACCAACGTCTTGCAAGAAGACAATACGCTCCCCCGCACAAAGCTCTCAATAGACTCCAGGCTAGGGACTGGCGCCGCCTGCAAACAAACACATACCCGCACTTGTCCCGCCTACTCGCCATCTCGGACATGTCCTTGGTGTAGCATACACACAGCGACACTCGCGCACATAACACACCAATGCACAGACAGACCGGACGAGGCAATCTCGCCACGAGGCACGTCACACTAGCTCACTACGTGGTCTTGGGAGGCAAGACTCTCCGAACTGGAAATGGGAAGCCAACTGGCGACCCTCGACCAGGCCCGGCGAGCCGCGATTGCCAGTGGAGCCCCGTCAGAGGGAACCACCCAGGAATAAACCGCGCATAGCTTACTCTATTAATAAAGTTTCACCTCCTCCTCACCGGGCTTCGTGTTTGCCTTGGCGACTTTGAGTCGACATACCTCCTCTCTAAGCTCCTTAATTTAAGCGACCTACTAACATGTTCTAGCGAAGCCGACCACGTTACCTCCACGGGTCTACGCCGCTCCTTCTTCGTCTTCCCTTTGACACGATCCGCTCAGCTAGGCGCCTCCTGTATCCTCACGTTGGACACCGACGCCCTCTGGATCGAGAGCGGTTCCTGGTTGCGCCGCGCTTCCGCACACCGGGCGTACGCGAGCGGCACCTGCCGCCCGCCGTGTTGACGTCGGTCCCAGCTGCGGCTGCTCGGCGCGTCGGCGCTGTTGCTTCCGTTGTCTTCTGACGATATCGGGAACTTGAAATTTCTCCCTGCACTCCTAGGCCGCCGAGGGGTGCGGGCTACCGCACAACGTGGACTTCGGATCGCACCGGTGATCTTTCGCCGGCGATCTTTTGCCGCAGGTGCGACACCACTTGCTGCCCGGGTTGGGACACACGTGAGCCCGGTGTCCCATGCCTCCACACTCGTAAAGACTTCCGTGTGGCGTCGGTAGAGCGTGCAGCGAAATATGCTCGCACCGCATGCCACGTAGTTGGGCACCTTCATGTCCTCGAAAGCACCACCACCGCCGTGGTTTTCTTGATCCGCCTGGCTTCCAAAGCACCCGGCTTCCGATGATTTACAATTCTCGGTCTGAGTTGAGCCTTGCTGACTTCCACGTCAACTACTCTTCTGATTCCCTAGCACGTATTCTCGGGTGGGGCCAGGTACGCCGCCACCCCAAACGTGCCTTCGCCGAGCCTGATTTGCTGCACTCTGGCATACGCGTCCGCGTTTTTCTCGTGCGGTGTGCATACCACAAAAATGTCCTGAACTTCATTGGGACAGATCGTGTCCTCTTTGATTTCGACCTGAGCCGAGGCTGCCGCCATGGCGAAGGCTTGCTCAAAGCGTGTTTTACTGACCTTGTTAACATTCAGGCCATCCCTCGGTCTGACAATGACGCGAAAAGTGTCCCTCGGCGGTCAAGTGACACGTCGTATCGAGTGGCGCGCTGCGTCGGTGCGGCCGCCATCCCTCCGTCTGCCACGTGTATTGCCACCGTCTTGAGCCGAAGAATATTCTTCCCTGCGCCTGCGGGGCCGGCGACCGTACGCCACCTTCTACCCGGGTCGCATGCCTCTTCTTGAGAAATCTCTTCTTTTTCCACGGCGCGGTTCCACGGTGCGAAAGGCGCGGGTAGGCCTAAGCCTACCCGCGTCTTTTCGCCATGGTTCGAACACTCACTGAACGGCAAAAAGTCCTTCAGCCGATGGAAATCCGGTATTTGCAGAGACCCCGTCGATCTTCAAAGAGAGGTTTGCAGCCGCATTCTTTGCAGTGCTGGGCTAAATGGCTGGGTACAGCCAAATGGCTTAGCCCAGCACTGCAAAGAATGCGGCTGCAAACCTCTCATTGCAGTATTAGGATTGCACAATACTAGGTAAATATAAAGATCAAAGAGCACGCGAGATTTGAGAAGCGTTTTGCATTCAATCGCACGGAAACTCCCGCGTCAGCGTACCCTCTGTTTCTCTGCATAGCTGCGAGATTAACTACTTGTTATAAACATGATAACCTGCTATGACGACGTGCATGATGTGATGATTTCATTCCCTTCCCGGCGCAGAAACCGTGTTTTTCTGGCCTTCTGCGCTGAACCTGTGCATTGTAAATATTGCTTTCCCAGCAATAAACCAGTGGTTGTTAGTTCAGCGCCTTGTCTGTCTACTCACTTGGTCCCGTCCTAGCGCTGTTTGTTCTCGTCCTAATGATGAACCAACCAGCCTAGACCAGCACACTCCTCCATGTTGTTTATTGGATGATTCACATTCGATGCTAATAAAGAAATCAATTATGGAGATTTACGCGCCAAAACCATGGTTTGAAAACCACTACGAGGCACGCCGTAGGGGGACACTCAAGAATAATTTCGACCACCTAGGTTTCCTGAGCGTACCCTCAGTGCATGGTGCAGGGGCGTCCTTGCATTTCGGCCCATCTAAATGCGGCCACCAAAGCGGAGTCTTAATCGCTCGCCTTGGGACTTAGCAGCACAACGAGAAAGCCGCTAAGTCAGCAAGCATTGACCACGTCGTGTCAATTCTAATACAAATATTGCTGCTAGGTAAAGCTACAGGGGCTAAGCTACAAACAAATAAGCATAAATGCTCAAGAAAGTGGACAACGTCCAGCCGTTGAAATATGCTATCCGCCATGATGATGCAGTGATTTACGCACAAAAAAATCCAAGTACTCTAAAATTAGTGTCTTACCCTGTTACCGTTATATATCCTTCACTGCATTCCCACCTCTCGCAACGGTGTCTTGGGAAATGGTTTTCTCCGTCCCTCAAGTAAACATGCCTGAACAAGCAAGAACCTAGAGTCGAAGAAATAGACAAACGATATTGGTTTCGATATTGGATTCGTCGAATTATGTAAAGCTTTTGCAGATTCATTGTTTTTTGATCTGAACGTGCTAAAAAGACCTGCCCCTGATTTCAATAGAGGAAGCATTAAATTCACGTCTGTTTTACGACAAGTTCGCTCATATTCTTGCACCGGAAAATTTGCCAAATGTTTAAACACTTGCTGTGGTTTGTGACATAATTTGTACTAACAATTTCTCTTTTATAAGGTACCGTTTCATTCGCTGCATTTGTGTTTTACTGCATAACACAAATACGTTATTTCCTAAATGAAATATTGAGTGTAAGAAACGGATAATTTGGCTTGACGAACATCGTGTGCTGTAATGCGATAAATTATTTGATCGATTCAGTCACTGAATCATCAGTCGATGAACACAGTCGATAATAGTTTCTGCAACATTACTGGAAACACGGTTGAGCATCCTCGGCGAAGCGGAGGCCGATTGAAAAATACGTAGGAAAGAAACACGGGTGAGAACTCGCAAACCACTACACAGCAAACCAAGCTGAAGCACTTAGAAGTAGCTTGATCACTTAGGTAATGAAGGTATGAAGGAGGGTACGTGTGAAGCAGCAGGTGGTTGCATTGTGCGAGTGAAAATTCTTGGAGGTTGTGTCAACGTGATTGCCTCAGTAGGTCTATAGATGCCACGTGGTAGTCTTGTTAATTTTTTCTCTTGTTATATTATATATTTATTTATTTATTATTTATTTTAACATTTTGCAGCCCTGTAAGGGCTATGGCATGAATGGAGAATTATACAGTTGTAGAGCGCATACAAAGTGCAAATATAAGCAGCCCGAGAGCAAAAAAACATAAACAGCACAAAAGACAGATCAATACCATTCAAGTTTAAGCAAGAAATTGTCCAGCGGAAAGGAAGGAATGGCACCAGGCAGAGAGTTGCAATATTCAATCGTGCGATCTAGGGTTTTACGTGCCAAAGCCAGTTCTGATTATGAGGCACGCCGTAGTGGAGGGCTCCGGATTAATTTTGACCACCTGGGGTTCTTTAACGTGCACTACAACGCAAGCACACGGGCGTTTTTGCATTTCGCCTCCATCGAAATGCGGCCGCCGCGGCCGGGATTCGATCCCGCGATCTCGTGCTCAGCAGCGCAACGCCTTAGCTGACTGAGACACTGCGGCGGTGTGAAATATTCAATGGTTAAAGGGAAAAAAAACTATATTTAAACGCATAAGTTCGTGACCGATACGGTACAATATTAATATGGTGATACCTCCTAGATGAGGAAGGTTCCACAAATTTTATGTATGTGCTAAGTCAAGAAGTGTTCAATGAGTTAATTAGTGAATGCTATGTTGCGACGGATGCTGAGAGTTGTTAGATTTAACTCTGAAAGCTTAGAAGACAGAGAAAAGTTCCTGTCATATCGACGGTAGATAAACCGGATAGGTTTTTCCGAACCATT
Organism: Dermacentor silvarum; assembly: GCF_013339745.2. Taxonomy (NCBI): domain Eukaryota; kingdom Metazoa; phylum Arthropoda; class Arachnida; order Ixodida; family Ixodidae; genus Dermacentor; species Dermacentor silvarum. The sequence goes on along the minus strand of NC_051158.1, from coordinate 107,662,501 downwards.
TCCAACTTCATGGTGTTTGATTTCTTATGTGGATTCCATAGCACAGAGGCATACTCCACAAGTGGCCGGATAACTGATTTGTAAGTGACTACTTTAGTATTTAAAGGAGCTGTGCGCAAAGTACGCCGTAAGTAGCCCAGCTTTTTAAGTGCTTTGTTGCCAATATAATTTATATGATGATACCATGACATGTTATTAGCAAAATAAAGACCCAGGTATATATATTCGGACACTCTTTCCAGTGCGCAGCCGTTAAATGCATAAGGAAACGTGGGTGGAAACAAAATGACATGTCCACGGATTTATTGAAATTTATAGTCATTTCCCAGGTTTTACACCATTGGCAGAAATTGTCTAAAGAATCATGAAGAAGAATATGATCTTTAGGTGAGTTTAAAATTTGATAAAGCACGCAGTCGTCTTCGTTTAAACGTATGTTGACAGGTATGTTAGAAGGTAAATCATTATTATACAGCAAAAAGAGTAATGGTCCCAGTACAGAACACGGCGGCACAACGCGGAAGTTACGTCAACAGCAGAAAAGTTTGTGTTCCTGAAACAAACGCTTTGTGAACGGCCACTGAGAAAACTAGCGATCTAGTTAACAAGAGAGGGATTTTGAACTATCGAGTCAAGCTTGCATAAAAGTTTAGAGTGAGTAACTGTATGAAAAGCTTTCGAGAGGTCGATAAAGATAGAATGAATTTGGTAACCTAAATCAAGCGCACTGACAATGTCGTGTCTAAATTCTATCAATTGAGTAATAGTACTGTAACCACGCCGAAAACCGTGTTGAAAGTTAAATAAAATGTTGTTATTAACAAGGTAGTCAGAAATATGCCTGTGTAGTACGTGCTCCAACATTTTGCACGAGTAGGATGTAAGAGAGATCGGCCTCTAATTTGACAGACACTGTTTGTCGCCAGATTTATGTAACGGAATAACTATTGCTGTTTTCCATGACGAAGGGACTGTACTAGTTGATAGTGATTTCTTGAATATAAGCGTTAGGTAGCGACACCACTAAAGAGAATAACGACGCAGAAAAGTATTGGGAATCTCATCTGGGCCGCAGCTCTTTTTCATATCAACGTTCAGGATCCTCAGAGACAAAGGCATCTTCAATACGGTGATGCACATTACTGCTGTAAGGAGGAATTTCGCGGTTGTATATTGCGAAAACAGATTGAAAATGCGCCTTAACTTCGGTGGCGATTAGCTTAGGATCACTGAGGGCACATTGTTAACCAAAAAAGTACTGCTAGAACTTACGTTGGGAAAAATTGCGGTCCAGAATTTTCTAGGGTTACTTCACAATAAGTTAGTTCACATAACATTATAGTAAAAATCACTGGTATTGTTTGCCTTGGCCGTGATATTCATCCTTAATAATATGGTCGCAACGTCAAAAACAGAGGTCGCACAGCACTGATCAAGAGGAACAGCAGCGGGTCGCCTTTTGAATACTGCGTGCTACCGCGACTTCTTCTTCACTGCGCCTAGATAAAAACGCTCATGCATATTCGCATTGTCCTCTTCTTCATCGGAGTACAGGCAGGAGCCGGAAACTCCCTATACCTCCCATGGGACGCCCGGTCCCCTGCCGATGATGATGATGATGATTTATTGGCATCCCCTTTGAAACGGGGCGGCGACAAATGCCCCCTGGACTAATCACGGGGCAGAACCCGCTGAAGTGAGTCGTGTATTAGGAAGCGCTTTCTTCCTACCAGCAGGTTTACATTGCAAGCTGCTATTCATTTTCTAAACCACTGGAACATTGCTCGTACGCACCAGTGCCAAGCAATTATAATGAAGAATATTTATATAGCGAACTGTTGTTAATTACCATTATTCCCGGTTAATTACATCACATTTCGTCATTTAGTGAGAGTAGTCGCTTTGAAAGTCCTAGCTTGCGGTTACGCTTAGGCTACGCTTCAACTAGTCCACAGATATTGGGGGTGGGGGGGGGGGTAGCATGAAGAAAATAACTTCCTGGAACCATCAATTGTTAATTTTGTTCGTGTATTGTGAAGTGGATCACCTAAAGCTTGCCGATTTCTCAGCCAACCAAAACTCAACACAAGTAAAAGCTGAACGCTTTTGTTTTTATTCCCACACTCAGTACTCGAAAAAGACTGACCTCCACGCAGTGCGAAAGTGGCAGTCAACAGAAGCAGTTTTCATTCGCAATGGAAATTTGTACATAATGAGTGAAAACATATTCCAGAAGATCGAAACCAATGCAAAAATTATTAACCACCACGGCTACGTCTTTCTTTTTTTTTTAACCTTGGCTGTGCACTGTTACAAGAAGGTTCAAGAGATGGCGCCACCATTCCTTACGTACACTGTTTACAGTAGTGTACACACTGGCCGCGCGCCCCTTCTGAAACCTCCACTCCGTCCGTCGCGGCACATTCCTCCTCTATGAACTTGGAGCAGACGAAGTATCAAGTTGCGTCTGGCCCTCCTGCTCCTCCCCTGCTCGTCGGCCGAACCGTCTACTCACTCTATTCTCTGTGCCTCCATGTAACCACACCCATTCCTATGTACTCCATGCTTAATAAACCCAGTTAACCCCCGTTAACGCAAGTCCAGTGTTCTATCGCCCACTAAAAGAGACATAACGAAACATGCACGTCGACAAAGAATGAACAAAATGTATAGCCCAAAAACGCGCACTCAAGCCCTTCATTACAGGTGTTTCACCGGCAACAGATGGGCTGCCGTCATGACTAATGAGTCGAGCGACACTGCTCTTATGTCAGTCCGCTCAGGCTTGCACAGAACTGGTTTACTCATGCAAAATGAATACCTGCTCGGAAGATAGAGTGAAATACATGTGCTTACCCATGGTCATTAGGAAACCTGAAAAACTTCGCAGAACTGGAATTCTCGGTGTTCGAACACTGCAGAGCGGCGCAACACATGTGATGCAAGGTAAATACACCTGGTAGCGAAGCTTCCATAGAAGCCCATACGTTAAAAACATGGCGGTTCATCGGCGGTTCATGGGGTTTAGCGCCATCTGTGTGAGGAGGGAACACTTCCGGCACAAGAAAAAATAATGTGACGCCATATCCGTTAAAAACAGAAGTGACGCAATTTTGTTCTCCAAGGCGCGAAATTTTCTTTCCGGGGGCCTGCCATTAGAGCTGTATATTCGAATGCCCCGCCATTCGACGTGATGGGCGTTTCGAATTTTCATCGCGGAAACTGATGCAGGAAAAGTTCAGCCATAGGGGTGTCGAAACCGCACCCTTGCGCAGAACATACTTTAGCCACTATTCTGGACATTCCGCCATTTTCTTCGAGGCGTGAAGTAGGCGCGACGCTTACAAAATGGCGCTCATGGCCCCGTTTTGCTTTCGTAACGTGACGAAAATTTGACGTTTCGCCTAAGAAACTGTAATGTAGGCATTTAAACTAGCGTGCTTGATAAAGCAAAACAGTTTTCCTCCCGAGTAAAAATAAAGCAGCTAGCTCAAAGCGAACGATTATTCCATCAAAATCGTTTCTCGCTTCTGTCGTCTGCATGCGCGCAGGCTGTCGTCTGCTTCATTAGCTAGGATGCGTGTCCTCGGGAAACTGAATGAGTCATCGTATATTGGCGCCCACGCGCTTGCTTTCTACCTTGAGACAACATACGCGACCTGCCAGGGATGATCAGCGCACGCTCTAGGCCGCGTTATCGCTATCTCGTGATCCGCAAGTGACTCAGCCAGACGAGTCTGGCTGAGAAGCGGCCGAATATCATCGATAGCGTTGCGCGCGCCACAGGTATCCGCTTGCACGACGCAAGCGCCGGCACTGTCATCTCTTGTTCACTTCGCTGCTTACTCGCACCGCGAGAGGAAACTTCAAGACGCCGCCTTGCGTACATTTATTTTTATAAATTAAAAAGTCGCCATTGTCATAGCCTTTGATGACGCGAAAAGACATTAATATTGATTACAATACAAACGCAGTGGCGAAAAGTGCAAAAAGTCGCAAGAAGTTTGCTAGTTTCAACCAATATTATTTCAAATAAATGTGTTTTAATAAAAACGATGGTTCAAAACACAAATGCCAACACCACCCGAGAGCGATGCAAATGCTATGAGCACGCGTTGTGAACAAAAGATTTTCATCGCCCCAAATGACAGGGAAAATGCGGCGATACGCATGCCTCTCCACTGTCATTGCATATGGCCGCTCATTACCATAATTCGCGTGGCTCGTCGCACCACAAATTATGGCGGAAAATCTCTGCAATGGCGGCCGAGCGCAACGTCACGCAACGTCAAATTGACGTTTACGAAACAGCCCTTCCTGTGACGCTCTTCACAGGATATTCCTTCAGCCAATCAGCAAGCTGACATGCCGGCTATCTTGGAACGCCACCACATATTCGCGAAATTGCAGATGCATTGCACGAGCTTCTGCACGCTACCGTCCACTTTCTTTTTAAAGCGCTAAAGTCGCAATAGAGGTGCCAAGGACCACAAAAAAGTATTACTCGATAAAGTTTGCAGCTCCACGTCACGTTTCATCATTCTGACGAAAACACAAAATTGCATTTAGCAAAACTTCCTTTTCCCGGCACAAATTTCAAAACACGTGACCTCTGGACAGCCAATGAGACAGCCAAGATGGCGGATAATGGCGGCCGTGCAGCCGCCATGCGTGTCCAGAATAGAGCCCTTTGTTTGGAGGCCGACGAACGCTTTGGGCGTAGAGTGCTCATCGTTTCGTCGGACGCCAAGCCCGTCGGCCAGCGCTGTCCCACGAAAACACCTAAAGTGAACAATTATCTGGCGGTCGCAACTTACTACTTTTGACTGAACAGGTTAAGAAACAATGAAACTACACACGTCACCAAATTCAGACAAACATCGACAAGCAAAGCAACACAACATGTGAGGGGGGCGCATTGTAACAGGCGTACTTTACGAGTGCGCCTTTCTGCCCACTTCAAGAGCTGCATTGCATTTCAAGTGATAGCGGCGTCAACGCCCGCCGCTATCGGTGGGCGCTGAAAAAAGGTATTTATTAATAATGATCAACTAAAATAGAGTTATTCTTCTCTCGCCATGCGTACATAAAATTGATTAGAAGTTTTATTTTCGTTGAATGAATCTTACTGTGTATCGCTTAATTCAAAAAACATTTTTCTTTCGCAATGTTTGTTCCCTCCAAACATAGTCGCGCTTCAATCGCTGCTCCCATAACCACCCTTGCTGATGGCGGTGACAAATCGTTCTGAACCGCTTTTCGCCCGAAGCTTCGCGACCATTTGGATCGACCTCGTGTGATGCCCCGATTTAGCCATCTTCATCTAATGCTTGGTCGACGTGAGGCTCTATTCTGGACACGCATGGCGGCTGCACGGCCGTCATTATCCGCCATCTTGGCTGTCTCATTGGCTGTCCAGAGGCAACGTGTTTTGAAATTTGTGCCGGGAAACGGAAATTTTGCAAAATGCAATTTTGCGTTCTCGTCAGAATGACGAAACGTACGTGGAGCTGCAAGATTTATCGACTAATACTTTTTTGTGGCCCTTGGCACCTATATTGCGACTTTAGCGCTTTAAAAAGAAAGTGGACGGTAGCGTGCAGAAGCCCGTGCAGCGCATCTACAATTTCGCGAATATGTGGTGGCGTTCCAAGATAGCCGGCATGTCAGCTTGTTAATTGGCTGAAGGAATATCCCGCGAGGAGCGTCACAGGAAGGGCTGTTTCGTAAACGTCAATTTGACGTCGCGTGACGTTGCGCTGGGCCGCCATTGCAGAGATTTTCCGCCATAATTTGTGGTGCGACGAGCCGCCCGAATTATGGTAATGAGCGGCCATATGCAACGGCGGTCGAGAGGCATGCGTATCGCCGCATTTTCCCTGTCATTTGGCGCCATGAAAATCTTTTGTTCACAACGCGTGCTCATAGCATTTGCATCGCTCTCGGGTGGTGTTGGCATTTGTGTTTTGAACCATGATTTTTATTGAAAATACGTTTATTTGAAATAATATTGGTTGGAACTAGCAAACTTCTTGCAACATTTTGCACTTTTCGCCACAGCGTTTGTATTGTAATCAATATTAATGTCTTTTCGCGTCATCAAAGGCTATGACAATGGCGACTTTTTAATTTATAAAAATAAATGTACGCAAGGCGGCGTCTTGAAGTTTCATCTCGCGGTGCGAGTAAGCAGCGAAGTGCACAAGAGATGGCAGTGCCGACGCTTGCGTCGCGCAAGCGGATACCTGTGGCGCGCGCAACGCTATCGATGATATTCGGCCGCTTCTCAGCCAGACGAGTCGGGCTGAGTAACTTGCGGATCACGAGATAGCGATAACGCGGCCTAGAGCTCGCGCTGATCATCACTGACAGGTCGCGTATGTTGTCTCAAGGTAGAAAGCAAGCGCGTGGGCGCCAATATACGATGACTCATTCCGTTTCCCGAGGACACTCATCCTACCTAATGAAGCAGACGACAGCCTGCGCGCATGCAGACGACGGAAGCGAGAAACGATTTTGATGGAATAATCGTACGCTTTGAGCTAGCTGCTTTATTTTTAATGGGGAGGAAAACTGTTTTGCTTTATCAGCCACGCTATGTTCAATGCCTACATTACAGTTTCTTAGGCGAAACGTCAAATTTGCGTCACGTTACGAAAGCAAATCGGGGCTATCGGCGCCATTTTGTAAACGTCGCGCGTACGTCTCGCTTCGAAGAAAATGGCGGAAAGTCCAGAATAGCGGCTCTGGTTTCCTGCGTCTTCCATTTGTTGCACGCCTGATCAAGCATAGAGAAGATCAAGCTTCTCTGTCTTATCTTTCGCATATTCACACTTGGGACGACAACCGAAGCAGACGACCAAGCGCGATCTGACTTGTGATATCGCTGAGCGAGTGGCAAGGGTGAGCGGAGGCAAGCTCGACGGACGAACGATGGCGACCACTTCCCGCGCTTCGCCCGATTTAAAATTCACAAAAAGAAAAATAACTTAGTATGTCCGGCAACCGCTAGGAGCGCGCATATGCCTTGAAACCGAAACTAGCTTTACTTTCCGGGGGCTGGTACAGGTGCGGCATTTGCGTCCCTCCGAAGGAAGCATCATCCCGATGCTCAACTTAAGCGTATGAGGGCGGTGTACAAAGGCACAGAAGAGAAACACTCGCAAAATAAAACAACAAAAAACAACCAAAAAGAACAAACGAAACTTAGTTCGACAGATGCGGATTCATCTGCACCGCATACACAACTTCAGGTAAGTGCTTGCGGCGACTGGAGCTATTCTCACTGTCAGGAACGACCTCCTAGGTCCCGTCGCGCAGGCGTTGGATCACTCTGTACGGCCCAAAGTACCGTCTTGGCAGTTTTTCAGAAAGTCCACGACGGCGTATGGATAGCCAAACCCATACTTTATCACCGGGAGTGTAGAGAACGGACCTGTGTCGAAGATCGTACCGTTTTGTATCTTGGTTTTGCTGATAGCAGATACGTACGCGGGCAAGCTGTCTGGCTTCTTCGGCGCGCTGAGTAAATTCATCAACGTCGGTCGGTACGTCGTGCGGCAGCATACCATCCAACGTCGTCGTGGCTTCGCGACCATGGACCAAGCTGAAGGGTGTCGTTCGAGTAGTTTCTTGTCGAGCGGTATTGTATGCGAAGGTTACGTAAGGCAAAATCTGATCCCAGTTCTTGTGTTCCACGTCGACATACTACATGCATAGCATGTCTGCGAGGGTCTTATTAAGGCGCTCGGTTAGTCCGTTGGTCCGGGGATGATATGTGGTTGTGTTCCGGCGGCTTGTACAACTGAGTCCGAGAACCGAGCCAAGGAGTTCTGCAGTGAAGGCAGTTCTCCTGTCTGTGATGGAATTGTCTATTGGGCGTCGTGCCTAAGGACGACGTTTTCGATCAAAAAATGAGCTGCTTCGGCTGCTGTGCCCCGCTGCGTAGTTTTAATGTCCGCGTAGCGCATTAGGTAATCGGTTGTGACAATGATCTATCTGAGCCTGCTGCAGAAGTTGGAAATGGGCCCAGGAAATCCATTCCAACTTGGGCGAAAGGCTGTTCTGGTACCTCGACTGGATTGTAAGAGACCTACAGGCTTGCCGGTAGGTGCTTTGCGCCTTTGGCATTCGGCACACGTTTGTACATGATGTTTCACAGCAGCGGGTACCTTTGGCGAATAGTACTTGCGTTGGAGTTGGAGACCGTCAGGGGTCACGAAGGCAGTATTCTCACGATCTCTCTCATCGACCTCTATCTGCCAATACGCGCTTCGTAGGTCCATTGATAAAAAATAACGTGCATGACGCAGCCTGACCAGCGAATCGTCTATGCGTGGCAGCGGGTAGACGTCTTTCTTCATGACTTGGTTTAATTTGCGGTAATCGATGCAGAAGCGCAAGCTGCCGTCTTTCTTTCTGACCAAGACCACGGGTGACGTCCAGGGACTGTTCGAAGTCTGTATCAGGTCATCCTCGGGCATCTTCGTCACTTGCTTCGAATCTCTTCACGTTCCTGTGGTGCTACATGGTAGGGGTTTTGTCGAATCGACGTTGTGGTATCATCTGTGATTATACGGTGATTGGCCAGTGGTGTTTGTTTGACCTTTGACGTAGTCGAAAAGCAATCTTCGAGCTGATGTATCAGCTCCAGGAGGCACTGTTTCTCGGAAGGCGAAAGGGTGGAGCTGACGTCGACAGACAAACGTGTCGAGGCCGGAACGGTCGTTTCTTGACGTTGTACAGTCAAACAATCTTTTACTTGGGTGATGTCGTCGCAGTACGCAATTGCGGTGTATTTATGGATGTGACGGCGTTCGTTGCTGAATTTCGTGAGAAGGACTTCCGCATGCCCATGAGTCATGTCAAGTACGCCTCTAGCAATCGAAACGCTGTGCGTGAGAAATAGGGCAACGATTTGCTCCGCGATCACATTCCCATGGTAGGGCTTCTGTCATGAGACATATACAAGGCGGCAGGAGCGCGGTTGAATGGTCCCATCGTCGGAGATTCGCAGACTTCACGTTGCCCGTCATGAATGGTATCGACATAGAGGCTTGCAGAAAATGTCGCCATATGTTCCGGAACGTTTATGGCGGCGCCGTGATCTCGCAGAAAATGTGTGGCCCGGTCCACGGCGTCTGCACTTCCCGAATGCGGTCGGCCCGCTCTTGCCGCATGATCGAGAATTCTGCGCCAGTATCAACAAGTGCTGTGACATGATGTCCATCTATCAAAATGCTGAAATCGGCACGGGCAACATCGTCGGCGTTAGTATTCGTCATCGTCATATCGTCTTCGTGGGTAGCGTAGGGGGTATTTTTGGCGTCTCGACACTGGGCAACCTACCCCCCGGAGGTCGCTGCCGTTAGTTTCCCCGGCGCGGACTAGGGGAACGAGCACCCCTGACGACGTCAACGAAACTCTGGCGGTTTGGGGAAGTGTAACGTACAGATTGACGGGGACTGCCAGCGACTACGTGGTGAAGGTGTTTAGTTGGTCGACAGGTGATCACTTTCGGGCCTCAACGGTCATCAGCGCGCAGAGAAACGGCAGGCGAAAATATTCCCACCCCAGCATCTTGATAGGGACAGTAACGGGCAATGTGGCCAGGTTCACCTCAGTGGAAACAGAGTGGTCGACGCTCGGCCGTGCGCCACAAGTCAGTATGGCGAACAGGATCCTGGTCGTCTCACAGACTCCCGTTGCCACCACGGCACGGGAACGGTCCGAGGCTGAAATGGCGGTACCTCCGGTGAAGGGGGAGGACGTCGGACCCCGTCGGCATAGCTCAGTGGACGTGCCTCTGGACATGGAACTGGTGAGGATAAGGCTTGCCGCAACTCTTGGCGCACGACTCGATGACGTAGGAATACGGATCGCTTGGAGCGCAATTAGACAAACCATGACTATCGTCCATCAGGGAGATAGGGCTGTCCAGGCGCAAGCAGAAGCAATCCGCGCGCTGAACCCGTTTCCGTGAAGCATGTAGGCCAGATTGTAGGCCGCAGGGTTCCACAACCGGCGCAGTGAAGTAGATGGTTCGATCAGCAAGGCAGAAGCAAGACTGCGCAAAAATCAGAGTGCGGATGAGCATATTGTCGTCGCTGCTGTTGCGTCGCCCACATATCGACCGATTCAGTATTTTGTGCACGCATATATTAGCGGATCAGATAAACCTTTGTCACTACAGTGCACTATGCTCAGGAATTGCGAAAGAATTGTACCTACGCAGTTACTCGGCTGATAGTATAAAAATCAGGTTCTCGAAATGAGCTCTTATGTACTGAATTCAATTATGTGTTATTTTTTTCCCGCGAATGTTTCTGAAAAAAAATGTTACTGTACTTCACCAATATAATATGTCTATGAGCATACTTATAGCATACCATCTGTAATTATTCTGTACTTTATTGCTATACGAGATACGAATGGTTTTTTAATAAGGGCAGGTTGATGTTGAAATGGAGTAAAATAAGCTATAAGTCAGGTATTAACGAAATTCTTTTTTTATTCGAAAGGCCCATGTATGCCATTATGTAGGGATTATAAGATCGTTGAAATGCCTGCCGCGGCTTCTCACTATGGCACGGATCCGAGTGGTGCAATTTTCAATGACTCTGCCACATAGATCCGGCTGAATTTGTGCGATGGCCTTGTCTATGCTGACTTTAGGGGCATCGGTTGATTGCGGCTTATTGACCTAGACTTGCAACTTCAGGAAACTCCACAAGAAAAAGTCTAGCGGGGTCAAACCGCACGATCTTGGTGGCCAATCCACGTCACCTCTGCGAAAGATAACCATACCCTCAAATCGTTCATGCAGAATGTCCATCGTGACGTCCGCTGGGTGGCACGTAGCGCCGTGCTGCTGGACTCACATGTCGTGTCCATATCGTTCAATTTGTGCCAAAAGAAGCCAGTTATCATCGTTGTGTAGTGCTTGCCATTTACAGTGACGGCTTCATCAATGTCATTTTCAAAAAAAGTGCGGACCAATGACGCCGCCGGCCCAAAATTCGCATCAAACAGTCACATTTTGTGGATACATTGCCAGCTGGGGAATCTCGGGTGGGTTAGCGTCATCCCATATACGGCAATTGTGCTTCTTAACATAGCCATTCATCCAGAAATGCGCCTCGTCGCTAAAGATGATATTTCGGCCAAAAGTGGGATCCTCTTCCAAACGCCCAGACGCCCATTCAGCGAACAAACGGAGTTGTCTATGGTCATTAACTTTGAGCGCCTGGGTCAGTTGGATCTTCTACGGGTGTAGGCCCAAGTCCTGGCGCAAAATTCGCCAAGTTGAAGTCTACGAAAGGCCGAGTTCTTGTGCACGGCGAGGAATTGACTGCCTCGGATTCTCCTGCACACTTTCCTAGATCGCGGCGATGCTCTCGGCCGATCCGGCGTTCCTTTGACGTACGGATGTTGGCTAATTGTTTACCGAACCGGTCGTCTCACATTTGGCCACCAAACGTTGGAGAGTGGACTTAGAAGGGCCACCGCGTCTGCCAGAAAATGGGCGCAATGCACGCAACGTTTGCACTAACGAACAGTCATTTTGATAATAAACTTTTATCATTTGGGCATGTTGCAATGAACAAGGCAATGAACAAGCTGATGCTGAAGCGAAAATTATGTGCAGAGCGCGACAGCAGAAAAATTTAGAGCCCTTCGACTACTGTGAAGATGGAAGCCAGCGAAGCGGAGACTATGGTGGGTCTGCTAGAGTGAATATTGCTATAGTGAATTTATATGTTATCATTATTGACTATATTGAACGTCTTCGGTATGTTCGTCTGAGAGCAAGGACACCGGCGTCGTGTTTTTTCCCGGCGCGATGGCCAAGTAGTGCGTTTGCTGCGCCACGTCCGCCCCATCGTCATAGACGAGCGCATGAGCCACAGCGTTCATAGGCGCGGCACACTGCACGGCACCGTCAGGATCCTGACGTCAGGATCCTGAATGATGTGGTTAAACGTGCGTCCGTCCCATAGCGAGTCCAAAGGGCAACTGCTGCTAACAGCGCGATCTCTACGTCACGAGACAAAGCGGCACTATGATTGGTGGGACGTGCCACCGCCGAGTATAGCGACACTTGTGAAAGAGGCATCGGCGGTGGTGAGGGGTATAACAATGGGCCTTCCATCATCCGTTTTGACACATGTGGCGAGGCTCAACTAATGGGAAACCGCCACGCACGTGGAGCCGAAACTGTTGTACACGACGGTCGGTACACGGACGCGATCTCCTGGAAGCTAGCCGTTAACAGCTTCACTGTAAAAAGAGCGGAAAGGCTCGACGGAGATAAGGAACGGTCCACACAGTCAAATGCCGGTCCGTCCTTTCTCTGCTGTCGAGTTATGCGCATCATCATAGATGATGTTGATGTGCACAGCTTGCTCGGTCCCACACCTTGCAAAAGGGAACTTGCCAAGCACAGCAGGCATTTCGATACGAATCACGTTTTTACGAAACCGAATTACAGCCCTTTCACATTCGATGACAACAGTGCAGGAAAGAACTTGGGCGAGAACAAATCATTGCCACGATTGCCTCCATAGACTGGACTTAAGTTTAAACTTAAGTTTCAGCTTTCCCTCAGTAATCGTTGAAGCCAACAGACCCTGCTACTTCGAGTGATCCTTGGCGTACAATATACACGTTAATTCACTTAAACCTCGATATAACGAATTCGGTGAAATCAGCAATATGCTTCGTTATAGCGAAATTCCGATAAATTGAAATTCGACCTTTTATCGCTGAGCTATTTTTCTTACACGGGGCAGGACCGCAGAACTTTCCGAATTATTGGGCTATCAAAAAAAGCAAACTTGAAATGAGAAAACAGTTCATTTTGCTGAGCTTGACAGTCGGCGACGAATGATACGGTTTCATGCCACGTCGACGATATCTTCACATCGGCTGTACGAATTAAGCGAAGCCAGCCACGCTTTCTCGTCCACTCCGACCCCCGCGGCTAATGGCGTCGCGTGCACTGGCACGACGCCATCATGAAAAGCGCCGGCAGTCGATCGGGAGCTAATGCTTCGTCTGCCTCTCGCGTCAACGGGTCTCCCAAACTAGAGATTGCGCAACCTCCTCCAGTACTAAACACGCGGGAAGAAAAGCTTACATAATGCCACGCCGTCTAGGCAGGCCCACTCTTTGCACACGCAGCAGATGAGCCTCTAAAGTAGGGGGTGCGCGGCTGCGTGTGCGCTCAGCCGCACTTGCAGCCGCGCACCATCTTTCTTGTCTCACACTCACACGCTTTTAATCGCACCTAAAGCACACAGTGCGCGAAGCGCGATAGTATCTTATCGCACTTGGACTTTATAGGGAACTTTGGCGGTCGCTCTCGTCGCGTGATTTGAGAGGCGCGTTATAATTTTGTGGTATATAAAATTTATTTCTGGTATACAAAATTTCATGAATTTTGTGCGTGTTTCCCCTTAAAACCTATGCGGAGTAGCAGGCCAGGTATGTACATACTCCGGCGGTTAAAATCTGCGCTTTTCCTCTTATTCGACGTTCTTTCTCTTCCTCCTGTCTTCGCAGTAGAGGGTGTGATTTGGTTCTTTGAATAAATCAGAATAAGGGAACTCACCGTTCCAAAAGCGGTGTAAGCTCTTCTTATAGTCGCAGTACGTAGCCGAAGCAAGATGCAAAACGGACGTTGATAATGACAGCACTATTAACAACCATACCTTCCTCATTTTTTGTAGACTCTTATAGAGCTGGCTCGCAATTTTGCTTGTAGGGACGACAAACTGAAGTTCGCGTTTCATTCAACTCTGAAACAAAGAAGGAAAATACGAGTAGTAAAGCAAAGTGCGCTCGGTGATATCACGAACATATCTTGCTTTCGTAGTGGCTGTCTGTTTCACTGGTAAATATTACAATATTCACCGACGAAATATTCACCGATTAATACGAAATTTGAGCGCAGGTCTGTACGTGTCTCCATTTCGCAATATATTGACTGGCGCGGACAATGTCTAATGCGGCACGTTGCAAATCTTTTGTAGTGTTAATTTGGAAGGAGAGCACGTAAGCGGGGCTCCGTTTCTTTGTTTCGAGAGGTTGCTCTGCGCTTTTCGATCTGTTGAAAGCGACATAACAGCGCGGCCTAAATTTGATGTCTTGTGGTTCGCATGCCATAGCTTGTCGTGCAAGTGACTTCAGAGACTTAAGAGAATTAAGCACCGTTGTGCGCACGCAGTGCCCGTAGCGTACCATACATGAAGGGTGTCCCAACTATCATGCACCAAGATTTAAAAATATGCAAGTACCACGTAGCTGGACAGAACCAAGGTGATGTTGTTTGCCGTCGCTTGAAGATAGTCAGATTATTTTTTTTGCATTTCGCCTGATTACACAATTTGTCCTAATTAGTAATAAACTTCTCTAATATTATAGTTAGATGAAAAATGTCAATAAGAAGATTGTAATGCAACATGAAAAACTCCCAATACAGATTTATGTTGCTCAATACGTGCTACATAAAAGTGTTTTTCCGAGCGTGAAAGAAGCCCGCGAATACACGCAAAGTGGCTCGAGCGGCGAGTCACGCGGCAATTTGTCGTGTATTCGCGGGCTTCGTCAACCAATAAAATTATAATATTTGATAACTTGAATAATTAATTAGGTCTAATTATGTAATTAGGCGGAATGCAAAAATATTCTGAGTATCTGTCTCCAAGTGACGGCAAACAACGTTACCTTGGTTCTGTGCAGCTACGTGGCGTTTGCATATTTAGAAGTATTGGTGCATGATAGTTGGGACAGCCTGTATATGCCATGCGCAGGTTGTATGTACGTTGCAGTCATGGTGACCCGCCTAAGTTAATTTGAAGAAAGGCGAATTTCGCCCCGTTAGCGGCAGATTTTCGCGATTATTATATTGAGGCTAAGTAATGTGAGAATGCGTTTGCATGTGCGATGCGTATTTAGTGTTTGTCATGAAAAAGCATGGATTTATCCGAACCTGTTCATACGTACAATGCTTAAAGAGTTCTTGAGAGGCCACGCAGCATCTGGTCCAATATCCAGCACCCAAACAATAGTTATACATGTCCCATTTCTGAAACTTACGTAGTACATGTGTGCATTTCGGATACCAGAGTGCGACCATAGCAGAATCAGTCAAGTGACCTGCCTGCACAGCTCTCTGGTAAATGGGTCAATGTAATTTATTGAAGGACATTTTCGAGTACCCATACAAGACTGTCATTTACTAATTCACATTTTATGTTTGACACAACGATTAACTTACTATTACAGAATTTCACAGCAAAGTATTCCAGTTTGTGTTGCGTTTGTATCGAAATAGTTTAATAAATGTCGAAAAAATGAACTGTAGTGATAATTTGTCTACATAGTGCTCGCCTTCTATAGCGCGGTTAATTACACAAACGTGTGGATTAATTAAATAGCGAATAATACAGGGTGTCCTTTCTTATGTCACCTTGGACAGGGTGACATAAGATGATGAGATGACAGAAGTACAGGGTGTCATGAAGATGGGGCGCACGCGCCCGCGCGGGCCTCATCTTCAAAGCGATCTGCGATGTGGACAAAGTGCGATTAGTGCCGGTAGCTTCGTATGCGCTGTGCTTGCAACGTTTAGTTTCCGTTGAAGTGGCACGAAGGTCAATTCACTCGTTGCTGACGCCATGCCTCCCCACTAAAGCGTTTTCACAGCGATGTTCCGCGGTCATCGAGCCAGATGCGTTCATGTTTACGTGTCCACACGTGACACCATGCATGCTAATTTAGTTAGTAAGCGAACGTTTAAAAGTTCATCCGGCCGATAAAACTACTATCCTTAGTTCATATTGTTACGCAAAGGACGAGTCAATTTGACGAGCAACTATTTACAGAATATATTTACAAGAGCGGCCGCCGCGCTCACCGGTTGTATTCACAGCGCGAACCCCGTTCGTTCTTCCTCCTCTTTTCTCGAGTGATGGCGCCTGCGCGCCTCGTTCAAACAACCAAATACAACACGTGTGTAGAATAATCCCCCAGCGGCAGAAGCGATGTCTCGGAGCGTCTAAATGTCATCACTGGGAGGGTGATACTGCTTCAGTCGTGTAACGTGCACGATATCACTGGACTGGGAAGCAGATGTTGGGGCGATCTCGTAGGTGACGGGAGTCACGGCACGAAGCACTCGGTATGTGCCTATGTAGCGAGACAGCAGTTTTTCTGACTGTCCGACCTGACGCGACGGAGACCATAGAAGCACCAAAGAACCAGGCGGGAAGTGCACGTCTCGGTGTCGCCGGTCGTACAAACGCCTTTGACCCTCTTGGGAGTCAGAAGGCGGTCACGGGCAATTTCCCTTGCGTGGGCAGCGCGGGCGATGGCGCCAAGTGCATCTTCACTGGTCGGTGCTGCATGAACAGGGAGGGTTGTGTCGACGGGCAGTGCTGGTTCTCGGCCGAACAGAAGAAAAAAATGCGGAATAACCGGCTGTGTCGTGGCGCGAGGAATTATAAGCAAACGTGACAAACGGTAGAGCGAGGTCCCAGTCAGTGTGGTGTGAAGAGACATACTTCTCCAGCATATCTGTGAAAGTGCGATTGAGAGTCTCCGTTAGGCCATTTGTTTGCGGATGGTATGACGTGGATAGCTTGTACCTCGTTGCGCAGGACTGCAGGATGTCTGCGATAACTTTTGATAGGAATGTCCGGCCACGCTCTCTGAGATGTTGTCGTGGAGCTCCATGGAATAAAATCACGTCGCGTAGAACAAAATCGGCGACATCTGTGGCGCAGCTTGTGGGAAGCGGTCTGGTGATGGCGTAGCGCGTGGTGTAATCCGTGTCCACAGCGATCCACCTGTTCCCAGAGGTAGATAGAGGAAAGGGCCAAGTAAGCTCAAACCAACCAGAAAGAATGGCTCCGCGGGAATGTCGAGTGGTTGAAGGTACCCGAAAGGGAGCGTCGATGGTGTCTTGTTTGCTACGTATCCTCGAACGGAGCGAGCAAGCCCTGGCCAAAAGAAGCGCCGTGAAGTTCGTGGAGAACAGCTGAGCGAAGGTGTTTAGGGATCACAAGGAGTAATGCTGGGCCGTCAGGGTGAAGGTTGTGGCGGTAGAGTACGCCATCTTGAAATATGAATAAGCGAAGGGAACTGTCAGCAAGTCATGATTCCAGGCGTTCGATGATGATCAGACAGACAGACAGACAGACAGACAGACAGACAGACAGACAGACAGACAGACAGACAGACAGACAGACAGACAGACAGACAGACAGACAGACAGACAGACAGACAGACAGACAGACAGACAGACAGACAGACAGACAGACAGACAGACGGACGGACGGATGGACGGACGGACGGACGCACACTTTATTTCGCATTCAGTTCTTACAAAGACAAAATGCCAGGACCGGAGCAAAAAGCTGCGTTCCAGCAGCTTGACAAGGGCTTTGGCCCTGATTGTATTTGGCAGTGAAAATTTCCAGAAGAAAAAGAAAATATAAAAAACTAAAAACACACATGATATACATGAAAGATATACATAATATCTGACATTGTAATAACTAATTTGATAATTTTGCAAGGAATAAAAGGAAGTGTTCTGTAAAGAAGTTGCGTTTATGGTATATGCACTTGTGTATTCACCATAGGTCGGCAGTGTGGGAGAACACTCACTCACACTCACTCACCATAATTTTTTCCAGGCCCCGCACTCACTCACGTTCACACTCACCTCCACTAACACTCACAGCACTCACTCGCACTCGCACTCCCACTCACACTCACTGGCGCTCACTCGCACTCGCACTCACCTCCACTCACACTCACAGACACTCACTCGCACTCGCACTGATCTCCACTCACACTCACAGGCACTCACTCGCACTCCCACTCACCTGCACTCACACTCACTGGTACTCACTCGCACTCGCACTCACCTGCACTCACACTCACTGGCACTCACTCCCACTCGCACTCACCTGCACTCACTCACTGGCCTCATTCGCACTCGCACTCACCTGCACTCACACTCACTGGCACTCACTCGCACTCGCACTCACCTGCACTCACAATCATTGGTACTCACTCGCACTCACCTGCACTCACACTCACTGGCACTCACTCGCACTCGCACTCACTGGCACTCACTGCCACTCGCACTCACCTGCACTCACACTAACTGGCACTCACTCGCACTCGCACTTACCTGCACTCACAATCACTGGTACTCACTCGCACTCACCTACACTCACACTCACTGGCACTCACTCGCACTCACCTGCACTCGCACTCACTGGTACTCGCTCGCACTCGCATTCACTTACACTCACATTCACTGGTACTCACTCGCACTCACTTGCACTCATCTGCACTCACACTCACTGGCATTCGCACTCACCTGCACTCACACTCACTAACACTCGCTCGCACTCGCACTCACTTACACTCACATTCACTGGCACTCACTCGCACTCACTCACACACACTGGCACTCACGCGCACTCAGCCCTTCGAAATGAGTGCGAGTGTGAGTGAGTGCACTCATGAGTCACTGTGCCGATCTATACCGCTCACAATTCGTGTATATTCATAACGAAGTTTCCAATTTAGCACCTGTTGCATCGGGAGTGCGCCAAGGCAGTGTTTTGGACCCAGGCTTATTTTAATATACATAAATGATTTGCCTTCCCGATTACATGGTAACATCCGTCTATTCGCTGACTATTGTATTTCATACCGCGAAATTAATCACAGTGATAATCACCATATACAAAATTCTCCCTTTTCTTGGTGTCAGGACTCTAAATGCCGAAAAATCTGTAACGCTAACAGTAAGAAAGAAACAGATATCTGAGTTTACTTACATTATTAATGACACACCTCTCACTTGTGCATTTCAGCGTAAATATTTAGGTGTCACTTTAACATACGCTCTCCGATGGGAAAGCCATGTTAACAAAATAACCTCAAGTGGAAATCAATGTACATGCTGAGCACTAAACCGACTCTTCTTTCTGAGAAGACACCTTCGTCTTGCGCCCCCAGATAAAATTTGCTGGCCTACAAAATGCTTGTTCGAACAGTGCTGGAGCACGCCAATATTGTTTGGTTTCCGTACACAAAATAACTCATTGCAAGAATGGAAGGGGTGCAGAGGAAGGCAATAAGGTTATGTTTTAATAAGTACAAATTAACAGATTCATTGATCAAATTATTAAAGAGAGCTGGTTTATTAACACTGCAAAGTAGAGCAAAACTAGCACGACTAAAATTTTAGTTTCAATTTATTCATGGCGACATAAACATTGACGTCAGCCCCAAACCCTCTCTGTCCATCTCTCTGTCATTGACATTAGACGTGTGCATGCTTGCCGCCCATGCTCGCTTAGCTCCCCTTCGGTCGGATTGAGCCAAGAGAGCGGGAAATAGAGGGAGAGATTGACTGTCCGTATACTTAGTCAACCACTTAACGCCGAAACAAACACAAAAGGGAGAACAAAGCTGTATCTATCATTGCATCTTCGCTTTTTATCCATATATGCGAGCGTGCGTGTCTGTTACTCTGTGCTAACTTGGCTAGTCCCTCTTCCGCTCTGCCTGTTTATATAAGGAACCTGTACGTATACGTTTAAGAGGGAAGCAGGAAGAAAATGAGGAGCCATTCCAACCTCTGAAGGCGGATGACCAGCGAAGCTGTAGCAAATCCCACGTTATTAAACGTCTTCACTCATTGGAAGTCATGGCAAAATTAGCCGGGCATGATTTAGATATGTCTGCCACCAGCGCTCCAGCCAATACATATTCCCTGGTGTATTAAAGAAAATGTCGCAGTTTCGCCCGAAAGGCAAAGCTTCGATTGCGATAGCAAATTAGTAGAGAGCTATGCGAAGCCAGTATAGTATTTTAATGTGCCGTATAAACTTGTAAACATTCGCCTACTAACTAAATAGACAAGCACGGTGTCACGCGCGAACAGGTAAACATGCACGCATCTCGCTGGATGACCGCGGAAACTCGCTGTCAGAACGCTGGAGTAAGGAGGCGCAGCTATAGCCGCGAGCGAATTGACCTTCGTGCCGCCTCTCGCTTCAAAGCGAACTAAACGTCGAAAACACAGCGCATACGAAGTCACCGGCTCTAGCTGAACATAGCTCACGTCGCAAATCGCATTGAAGAGGAGGCGCGCGCGCGCGCGCCCTTTTTCCACGTCGCAGATCGCTTTCGATGTGCGACAACCACGCGGCCGCCGCCGCAGCAAGACGACCCCCTCCCCCAATGCCTGACGCGCGACAGAAGCAGCGCGCTTCCGCCTCGCCTTTTCCCTCGCGCGCGCGAGATTGAGCAGCAAGTGTCGGCTGACCCTCGTAAGCTTGCACTCGCACACGCAGCGTACCGCCGGCACGCTGCGACGATTTTACCGTGTTTGGACTTTATACAGAACCTCACAACGACGTCCACGACCCCGGCAGAAGTTCGCTTGGAGTGTCCATATAATTGCTATCGCAATATAATATATCCGCTCATCTCATTATACATTGTCTCACTCATCCCTGATCTTGGATTATTACGACCTTATTGAGTGGTTTCTATCTTGGCGTGCAGAATCTTCTAGTGCTATAAGTCATCACCGCGAGTGAGCTTGTGCACACAACGTGCCTCCATTTTTCCGCAAGCAAGGTGAACCGATATCACCTCTGCTTATCGTTCAAGCAATCACCACGTTCACACTCACTTCCACTCACAACCACTCACTCATGTTCACACTCACCTGCACTCACACTCATGTTCACACTCACCTCTACACACCCAAAAGCACTCACCCCGTTCACACTCACAGTACACAGTCACGTTCACACTCAGCTCCACTCACACAGCACTCAGTCACGTTCACACTCATCTCCACTCACACTCACAGGCACTCACCACTTTCACACTCACTTCCACTCACACTCATTGGCTCTCACCTCCACTCACACTCACTGGCACTCACTCACACTCACCTCCACTCACACTCACCGGCACTCACTCGCATTCACACTCACTGGCACTCACTCTCACTCGCACTCACTTCCACTCACACTCACTGGCACTCACTCACACTCACTGGCACTCACGCGCACTCGCACTCACTTCCACTCACAGTCACGGGCTCTCACTCGCACTCACTTCCACTCACTCGCACTAGCACTCACCTCCACTCACACTCACTGACACTCACTCGCACTCACCTGCACTCACACTCACTGGCACTCACTCGCACTCGCACTCACCTCCACTCACACTCACAGGCACTCACTCGCACTCGCCTGCACTCACACTCACTGGCACTCACTCGCACTCGCCTGCACTCACCTCCACTCACACTCACAGGCACTCACTCGCACTCGCCTGCACTCACCTCCACTCACACTCACAGGCACTCACTCGCACTCGCACTCACCGGCACTCACACTCACTGGCACTCGCTCGCACTCGCACTCACCTGCACTCACACTCACTGGCACTCACTCGCACTCACCTGCACTCACACTCACTGGCACTCACTCCCACTCGCACTCACCTGCACTCACACTCACTAGCACTCACTCGCACTCGCACTCACCTGCACTCACACTCAGTGGCACTCACTCGCACTCGGACTCACGCCTTTGAAATGAGTGCGAGTGAGTGCACTCATGAGTGAGTGTGCCGACCTATGGTATTCACAGTGTGCATAATGTCCTTTTAATTTCTGCCGGGTAGTTGTGCTTATATTGATATTCTTTTTTGTAAAGTTGTTTAGTAACACCGGCATTCTGCATACTAATCTATTACGCCCTTGCTTAGTCCGTGAAAAGGAACCGCCCATATTTCGCGATTCGAATGTTGTACTGCACTTCACCAGGTTTTTCTATCTTGCAAAGATTAAGAAAATTGGTATGATTTCGTCTTTCACGTATTTTATTGTGAGATTGAAATAATGCAGCTGATAAAGGGGAAGAACATTAAGCGCTGAAAATAAATGTCCCGTGCGAGCTTCATGCGCAACCTGAGAAACGTGGCGCAAAGCTTTCTTTTTTTGTAAGACAGATAGCCTACTGAAATTTATTTGACGTATTTCCCCACACTAGGCTGCAGTAATTTGCACGAGAAGCGAATATATAATTTTAAAGCAGTAGCTTTATTTTTGGGGGAAGAGTGTGTTGCAATTTACAATGTATACAACACACTCTAGCCATATTTGCAGTTACGCGCTCAACATGCTCATCCCAACTTACATGTTGATTGAAGGTTACCCCCAGTGTTTTCACACTAGCTGCAATATCAATTTTTTTTCATTGCCAAGAAACATTTCCAAATCACGATTTACATGTTTCTCTACAGGAGTGAATAGTACTGCGGTTGTTTTTCATGTGTTTATATCTAATGAATTTGCTTTAGACCGCGGGAATAGATTACGCAACACGGTGTTCGCTAATTGTGACAGCTTTTCTATGTAATATGACTGGAAGGACAGAGCTGCATCGTCAGGATAAATTATAAATTGGGCGTCATAGTTAATGTTGATTAAGGCTTTATATATATAATAAAATGTAGGGGCCCTAATATGCTCCCTTGAGAAACCCCTGAGTGTATGTTTAATAAACCTGAGCGAACATTTCCAATACAGACACATTGTTTTCTTTTGTTTAGGTACGACTTAAGAAGCTCAAGAGGAAAACCGCGAAAACAGTAATGCTGTAATTTCATAAATAACGTGATATGATTAAGCCTATCGAATTCTTTGGAGAAATCTACAAAAACACCTAGTGTTGTTTTCTTTTCCTCAAACCTTGTCAATATGAGATCTTTTTGCGTTAACAGAGCGATTTCTGTTGACATGCCGTGACCAAAGCCAAATTGGTGGTTAGTTAACAGAGAATGTTTCTCGCAGAATGACACAACCCGCTTACAGATGATTTTCTCAAGTCCTTTTGAAATTACTGGAAGTACTGACACGGGCCGATAATTTGAAAGGCTGTTTCTGTCTCCAGATTTAAACAACACAGTAACCTTTGCACATTCCATGCCTGACGGAAATACTCCAGTAGACAGACAAACATTGTACAGGAGAGTGAGCACTGGGAGGAGGGCGTCGATAACAAATTTCATCGGCTTTATCTGTAGTCCGTCGATATCGCGTGCTTGGGTGTTTTTTAGAGACATAAAACTAGCGTGCACTTCATCTGGAGTTGTAGGTCGAAAAAATACAGAGAGAACGCAGGCGTCGGTGTCAGTATCAGATGTAGAGGTCGGGTCTTCGACTGGGTAGCGAGAGAGGCAGTCTGCGTCCTGATGTTGGCGTCCCGAGTTGTATGTCACTGTGTAGGGACATTCTTGTAGTCGGAGGGCCCAACGACCGAGCCGGCGAGTAGGATCCTCGAGCGACGAAAGCCAACAGAGCGCATGATGGTCTGTGATTACTGAGAAGGGCTTGCCATATAAATCTGGGCCGAACTTTGAAACAGCCTAGACGAGAGCAAGACATTCGCGCTCGGTGATCGAATAGTTGCGCTCTGCAGTTGTCGGGAGCCGGCTAGCATAGGCAATAACACGGTCTTGTCCATGTTGGCGTTGCGCTAAGATGGCGCCGATCCCATAACCACTGGCATCGGTTTGGACCTCTGTAGGTGCGGACGGGTCAAAGTGGGCCACGACAGGTGGACTGGTGAGAATCGTAATAAGGCGTAAAAAGCGGCAGCCTGAGGGGAACCCCACGTAAATGGCACGTCTTTCTTCAAAAGTTCAGTGAGTGGTCGAGCGATTGCTGCGAAATCTTTCACAAACCGTCTGAAATAAGAACAGAGCCCCACAATACTCCGGACGTCTTTGACAGACTGAGGTACAGGAAAAGCCGTTACTGCTCGAACCTTCTCCGGGTTGGGCTGTACGCCGGAAGCATCGACGAGATGGCCTAGCACTGTAATCTGTCGGCGCCCGAAGTGGCACTTCCATGAGTTTAATTGGAGCCCAGCCTTGCGGAAGACGTCAAGGAAAGCCACGACGCGCTCTAGGTGCATCTCAAATGTAGAAGGAAACACAAGGACGTCGTCGAGGTAACAAAGGCAAGTTGGCCACTTGAAACTTTGAAGTAGAGAGTCCATCATTCGTGGAAACGTGGGGAGGGGGGGGGGGCGTTGCATATATATCGAAGGGCATAACTTCGAATTGGTAAGGCCATCTGGAGTGACAAAAGCGGTCCTTTCTTGGTCTTGCTCATCTACGGAAATCTGAAAATAAACAGATCGAAGGTCTATGGACGAAAAGTATTTGACAGCGTGAAGACAGTCAAGAGCGTCGTCGATTCGTGGTAAAGTGTGAACGTCCTTTTTAGTGATTCGGTTCAGGTGGCGGTAATCAACGCAGAAATGCCACGTGCATCTTTGTTTTTGACGAGCACAACCGGCGACTCCCAAGGACTCGAGGAGGGCTCAACAGTGCCTTTGGCGACCATCTTGTTTACTTCCTGCAGAATAACTTGCCGCTCTGCCGTGGACACGCCATACGGTCGGCGGTGAATGGGAACAGATTCACCAGTGTTTATCCGATGCTTAAGAAGGGACGTCTGACCAAGTGGTCGATTGTAAATGTCAAATATGTCGCGGTAGCAAAACAAAAGGCGATATAGGACGTCTGCTTGAACAGGTGCGAGGTCCGGAGGTTCATGGCATCCTGCGGGTAATCGGAGGATCTGGAGACGCGTCGGCTGCAAAAGCAGTAACGTGGTCGTCTGTCATTCACCGAAACGTGGCCACCGCTTTGCCTTCAGGTAACACTTGCTTCGTCAAGCCAAAATTCGTAACGGAGAGGCACATCCGATTAGCGCAAGGGTTACGACGGAGTGTGGCACAGAGATGTCGCGCACCAAGAGGACCTCAAGAATAGGTGCGTCGACATAGTCGCCATCAGGCACGGTTGCCGTTGAGGCCTATTCGACGAAGGGTAAGGCTTTTGGAGGTAAGCGAGCAAACGTTACAGTGCAGCAGAGGGTGTTCGGTTGTTCGGGGCGAACGTCTGAAAGAAGAGGACGCTCGAGGCACAGCGTACCGGTGGAACAGTCAATGAGGGCAGAATGCGTCGTCAGAAAGTCGAGCCCGAAGATTAGGTCATGGGGACAGAAGGTCAACACGGCGAACAGGACTGGAACTTGGCGGCAGCAATTCCTATGCGAGCAGTGCACATACCACTGACGACAACAGTGGCGCCATCGGCTACGCGTACGGCTCGATTGATTGTGGGCGTCAAAATTTTTTGAGGTGACGACATAGGTTAGCGCTGATTATGGACGCTTGGGCTGTAGTACCAACCAATGCGGTCAACGGAACACCATCTACGTCTACTTAAATTAGGTTCGTGTTCGTGAGGAGCGTCAACGGAGGATTTGGACAGGACGAACGTGATGCAGCACTACCTACAAGAGCTGCATGGCCTAGTTTTCCGTCCAGCAGGTTGGCGAGGGAAAGCGGCGAGGTTGGGGTGACGGGGAGCGACGGCATTGAGGTGATGTTGATCGCACGAAGGAGCGGCTGTCAGGGGCATCAGAAGTAGAGTACAGACGGCGAGGTGAATAACGGGGAGCGTCGATGTATGGGTGAGTAGCAGGGAATGAGCTCCTGTATGGCGGCATCCAGGGGGTGCGGCAGTGGCGGGATACATGACCAACTCGGTGGCAGCGGAAGCATATCGGTTTATCATCTGGGTTTCGCCATTCAGCAGGATTGTGTGGTCTGGGAGCGAAATACTGATCATTGTAGGTTGTGGCCATGGGAATGGGTGCAGAATCAGGTCGGGAGACAGAGCAGGCGGTAGGGATGCCAAGGTTTGCAATTTCTTGCCGCACAACTGCTTGAATAACGGAAATAGCCGGAGCCACTTAGTCAAAGGTACCATCAAGAGGTGGTGGGGAAAGTGGGGCCGGACTCGCCGCTTCAATCTCTCGGCGAACAATACGTGTGACATTCCCTTGAAATGGTCGTGTGGCGGTAAGAGCGGAGCAAGAGCACGTGGCAGTTGGGTTTGGGAGCAGGGAATACTGTGGGACGACGCGGCGGCTTTTGGCTACCTTGACGCGGCAGCATTCTTTTACGATGGCGTCGACAGTAGAAACGTCGTTATAGACCAGCAAATTGAAGGCGTCGTCCGCGATTTCTTTTAGGATATGGCCCTCCTTGTCAACTTCGGCCTTGTGCTCGTCGACTTTCCGGCAAAGCGCGAGCACTTCCTGGATGTAAGAGACATACGATTCGGTCAATGACTGGACACGGGTGGCAAGCTCTTTTCGCGCAGCCTGTTGGCGACCTGGTGGGTTTCCAAATAGGTCGCGAAGCCTCTCTTTGAAAATGTCCCAGCTGGAGAGCTCGGCCGCAGGGGTGTGAAACCAGACACGCGGTGTCCCGTCCAGATAAAAGATCACAATACCAAGCATTATGGTAGGGTCTCAATGGTGGCTTGGGCTAACACGCTCATACATGCTGAGCCAGTCGTTGACGTCAACGCCATTTTGAGCGGAGAATGTCCCAGGATCACGGAGACTGGGAACCGTAACGTACGTTGTGGTTCGCGCCGCAGGTGTAGGTGGCGACGGGGTGGTTCCATCGGAAGCCATGGCTGAGAAGACGATGCGGCCGCTTCAGAGCTCCGTGGCGAGGACCGGGAAGGTTCCACCCCCAAATGTTACGCAAAGGACGAGTCAATTAGACGAGCAACTATTTACAGAATATATTTACAAGAGCAGTTGCAGCGCTGACCGGTTGGATTCACAGCGGGAGCCCAGTTCGTTCTTGCTCCTCTTTTCTCGAGCGATGGCGCCCGCAGGCATCCCGTTCAAACAAATAAATACAACACGCGTGTAGCAATATAGTTGTCTACTAATTTGCTATCGCAATCGATGCTTCGCCTTTCGGGCGCAACTGCAACATTTTTTTACGACCAGCACAGACCGAGTGACACATACCGATTGCTCCAATACGGGGTCACATAGTTGCATTCAACAGCGGTACCTGCGCATTGCCTGATCTATACAGTGATCCATGTCGCAGTGAAAGAACTTCGTTGATGAGTGGTACATGTGCATTCATTGGAACCAACAATGTGACCGAAATTTCGAACCCTTTTCCCTTAATACAGCAGCCGAGTGCACTTCCAATTCAACCATGGATTACCCAGTCACCCAGGTAGGCGGGAAACCGCTTAGAGATGAACATACATACATACAAAGACTGATAGTTAGCCACTTGAAAATGCGTGAAGTATCCTAAGAATGTTAACGCATTAATAAGGAACGCCTCATAGGTGAGTCATAAGTCCAACCAAGCACATCTCATGGATGTTAATACAACGTGTGTGCTTTGATTAGACATTACCGATAACATGGAAATTATTTTCACAAACTATGAAGAATGTGCAATGTCAAGATTACTGACGACACCGGATAAGCCAACTACGACCCGCGCATGACACATGAAAAAG
This sequence comes from Dermacentor silvarum, assembly GCF_013339745.2. NCBI lineage: Eukaryota > Metazoa > Arthropoda > Arachnida > Ixodida > Ixodidae > Dermacentor > Dermacentor silvarum. The sequence goes on along the minus strand of NC_051158.1, from coordinate 107,635,015 downwards.
CGGGAAACAACGAGGATGAAGTAATTATTTGCGACGCTTCGAAGCCTGTGCCGAGAGAGTGTCGCCATACGTTATGCTGAACATTATTAGATATGATGTTCATAGCGCAAGAATTCCGAAAAAGAAAATCTACTTAAAATAAAGAGGAGACAGAAAGGGAGGCGCTACCTCGTAGCTGTTTATTCTGATGCAATAAATGTAACACCTAAACAGTGCAAACGCGCGACAACAAGGGGTGGTGAAGCGCAGAGAAAGCCGTCAACGGCAAGAACTTATCAACTGCATTTAGGCACCATGCAAAGAAATTAAGGTCTGGCTTTACTCAGACTGTAGGAAAGGAAGCCATTCAGCGGTTGTATGCGTCTTCCTTTCCTACGGTCTGCCTGAAAGAGTTGTGCTGTTTATTTCGATCATACGACAATTCCCGCGGAGCTTTATTGTTGCTTTTGCACCGGATCCTCACGTCAGAAAGCCGTAGTTCACAAAGGCAAGGTCGGCAATGCGCTTAAAGATGCACAGTCCAGCTTTTCTCTACACTCATTGCATGTCCCGTCCTTTGGTCGCTGAAGCTACGGCCAGTTTTCCCGACGTAGTTTCTACCACAGATTTTTGGAATCGAGTAATATTTACCGCCTTTTTGTCTGCTTTTTCCTATCACAAGTCCCTCCTTTTCTGAATTTTTGAGTCACAGAAAACATGCCTTACAGCAAACATCAACTCGCCGGAGAACTTATCATGCATTAGAGCACTGCAGGGGCTCGGGCTTACCCGAAAGCCCGAGCCCGGCCCGGCCCGTGGGCCGGGCCGGGCCGGGTAGAACAGTTTTTTCACTGGCTCGGGCCGGGCTCGGGCACGGCGTGTGCTTTTTGACCCGGGCCCGGGCCGGGCTCGGGTTTTTTGACGCGGGCCCGGGCCGGGCTCGGGCTTTCTGGCGGTGTGCATGTAACGTGCAGCGAGTTATTCTCGGTCATCTCAACTCTGAAAAACATTATTTTTCGGTCTCGGGCCGGGTTCGGGCCGGTTTCGAGTCGGGCTCCGGCCGGGCTCGGGCCTAAGGTAAAGGGGTGGCGGGCCGGGCCGGGCGGGTAACGTATATTATTTCTGGGCCCGGGCCGGGCCCGGGTCTCGCCATAAAAGTTTTGATCGGGCTCGGGCGGGCCGCCCAACGTAAAAACGGGCCCGGGCCTGGCCCGGGCTGAAAAAATCGGCCCGTTCAGTGCTCTATCATGCATTACACATGACATTCCTACTGTTCTCACTGAAATCGATGTTGGTGTCTTTTGCATTTTTTTAGAACTCCGAGAAACATTCTTCATAACGCCTGAATAGAATCGAATTCTTGGAATAGCCTTTCACGATGCGCTAATTAACCTACACAGATGAAACATGAATCTATTTTCACTCATAACCTGCTTCCTACTTGAACGAAATATAAACACTATGTTAAGCAATGTTAAAGGCGGAGACCGTGGAGCGCAGCTACATGCCTTGTGAAATGTGAAGAAATTCTCAGAACACGACAATTAAATGACTATTTCAAAAGACTTAATTATTCTAGACATTTCAAACTTATGCTAGGCCAAATACACTGCGTTTAGAAATTTTAATCTAACGCATACTTGATACGCATACTTCAAACTTTGCCTGCGTAATTATCCTAACATTCTCCACGTTTTCTCATGTATAACGCTCACGAGTGATATAGAGCGTTGAAGACAAAGTCTTCTTAGCCGACATCAGATGGATGTGGCGAATCTAAGATTTGGGTATACTGTAACTACTTCTCGAAAAAAAATAACTTGCAAATGTTCGACTTGCCGATGTCGTACGAACATGACAAGGATATGGAATGATACCTCGCCAAGCCGAAAATACGGTATAATAGTCCGCAACGGAGGATATAATAAAAACGAGTAAAAATAGTCGTGAACTGGGAGGGGGGGGGGGGGGGGTTGTGAGTCTGTGTAGCTGTCACCCTATGCAAATAAAAAACAAAAAAACAATGTTTAGATGTGTTGTATAAGACAGAGTTAACATAATTTGAGTATTGCTCATATTTTAAATAACTTATTTCTTCTTATATAATCTCATTGATCAGGGCAACAAAAACATTACACGCTTTTCGAGTTTGATGCAAGGACTTGCGTTTGCTTTCATCGACATGGGAGAGATTGCTTCTTTTTTAAAACGTCATTCGGGATGTATGAGACATCAGAAGGAGTGAGTGTTGCTTTTATTGATTATCGAATTTTTCACTTTTTTCTTACGCTATCGGTAATATCAGGCAGGTTTTTTATGGTTTTATTAACGATTATGAGGGAATACTCGCAAAGTGTTGATATCTATACGGAGTGTAAATGGAGAACTATAACGCAAGAATACTTATAGTTGGATGAAATTGTGAACCAATGAAGAGTAATAGAGTGTACATCTGCTTAGGTGTGTCTGGGGTATTCTCTGCCGGGTACTGTAGTTCTACACTCAAACAGATCGGACAGGTCACCTCGTACATGAAAATATATTTTACTGGCTACTGTAGATTACTGCTTTGACTATCACGTTTTGAAAAACACCTTTTTTACAATTTGGTGTTCGCGAGTACACACTGGATCTCTGAAATTTCATCACGTGAAAATGCCTAGGCCCACATCTCCTCTCCCGGGAATATAAGCGATTATTGATCGTGAACCAGGTGAAATGCAGAAATATTACATTGAATGAGAACATTCAAATCGAGGTTTGTCAAACGTAGGAAATCTTTATTTAATTTCAAGCTTCTCAGCAATGTTCACTCATCAAAATATGTTATCGGTAAACTTTTCCGCAGCAGCCTGGATAAGGCACATCGTAACCGGACAGTGAGGCGTCGTATGGTGTACATCTAGTGTAAGAAAGAAAGGTTTGTTCACTTTCAGTACTGTAAAATGAGCACATGAAGAACTAAAGTTTGCTAAACACATTTCGCCCTCAAAATATTACCAGATTTTATTGACTCTTGGTTCCCAATAGCCTCTTAACGCTGCGGCTGAATGAGTGCTTTATCAATTGTCTTTTACTCCTGATACGCTGCAATGTTCTCTTTTGTAGTCTACACGGGGCGTTTACTTGAGCGAAACCTGGACGATATAACATAAAGTTATTCCATTCATATTTTATTCCAACCTGCTGACTATAAATTTACGTAACCAGCGACGAAATCCAAAGCGGTGACCCGCAAGGTTGTTTAAACAGCCCAATAAAACATTCTTCTTGTTTATAGGAGAGGACATTTTTTTTTCAAAGCGGATAACACTGTCTACCGCGACGGGATTTCCTTATGGAATTGGCTGACGAGATGGCTGAGGACGCAGAGGAGGAGAGTGTTTCGGTCGGGCTGAGTTAACACAGTGAAAGTAGACAACCGGGTCAGGAATACTTGTGCTGGCGTCTACGATTGGTCCGCTTCCCTTTGCAGTCCTTGCGGTGGCTCGTCGACGGTTGCAGCGGTATGAAACGGGGCAGTAAAAATGCCGCCAAAACGGATCCTCGGTGAGAAATATTAGCCAGAGCGATGTTGTATACGTGCCGCAAGGCATGCGAAACGTTATAACACCATGCAAAGTTGTTAATATATGCAAAGAAACAGTTCACACCAGCACCTCTGAGTAAAGATCGCCAGAGAGATAAGTGGGCAGCCATCTTTTATTCCACTCGGAATGGGGTATTCCCCCCTATTTAAAAAAAAACCTTCAGCTTTTCTTGACATGATAATGCATTTTTAATGCACACATGTTAATTGGGCTTGGTGAGATTCCCCTGTTTTGTGACGTCGCGTAACAGACAGGTGTACTAGGCATGGCCCGAAACCATTTTCACCTATTGCGGAAGGTTAATTCAGACAAAAGCGTTGAATTAGAAAAAATTTAAAAGAGGTGTTGTTTTGTTGTCCGGCCTAATTATGCATAATCAGTGTGTACACATCATCTTGGGTTGGGGAGTTTTCCTGGTTTTCCTGACGTCTCGGGACAGACAGAAGTGAGCGTGGTTCCAAAAAGCGCTTCACCGATCGCAATGTGCTAATGAAGGAAACGAAATGAAAATAATCTGAAATATCTTGACATTAGGGCGCCTGAGTTTTCGAACGCCATAAAGCAAGGTACTGTAGTGAAGACGACGAGTGCTGACGAAAGGTTACCACCAGCGTTAAGCACGAGATTACCGCTCCAGCTCGGCTTTGATGTGACAATCCTGAGCGCCAGTTCACCGCTGCGAACGTAAAAAACAAAACAGTTTAGCAATCGACGCTTGTGTGAGGTATTTTGAAAATATCCACCATGGAACTTCATTCCAATACGTCTCCATGAACCGTGCCCAAGGACGCATCCGAGCGTGCGCTTCCATCACCACCAGTCGTCTGCTCCGGTGTGCTACGTCTATGGGAAATCGGTTTCTTCGGCTGCGCAGATAAAAATCCTGAGGAAGACTGATTCTCGTACGACGAGATCCTGCAGATGCTACTTAAGTGAACAACGTGAATTTCAATCTTGTGGGTGTGACCGAGTTCGGCTGTAAGAATCTCGAGACGAATTTCCCGACGCCGGTTAACGTTTCGGACTTTCATTCTCAACGTGTTTGATTGCCTTGCTATGAGCACGCGGCGCTATTAGCGGCGTTTGGGGGAATGAGAACAACCGGCAGGAATTTTAAAAAGCCGCGTTGAAGACATTCTCAATCCGTGCAAGAAACTCAACGAGACCACAACGGAATCTAATAAAATCGAGAACGCTGGGAAGGGAGCAGATGACGACATGTTGCATGTGCATGCTGCAAAAAGATCACACGCTGTGTGAGAAATCATTGTGCTCAGCTATAATTACGAAGAGCTGTGCAAGCAACAGTTTTTGTCCCGTCGTCATCTTTGCACGGCGAACACCTTGCTGGATTGGCTAACGCTGCTCGCCGAGATCAAAACAACCGTGCCTGAGGAAATCGGCCCTTCTGCTCTCGTTATTGCCGTTTGCCAAGTCACCGCAGTTCCAGCAGCATGCTCCGCATCTCACAACCACGGAAGCCCTGATTTACTGAATATATCATTGCATATGCGAGCCGCACAATGACGAAAGCCAAGGCCAATTACACCGTAGCGGTAAAAGAATGCCCTGACCATCGGTTGGCCACTTGCTATATTTCGTCCCTGTCTGCATGGCCGCCCTATCGATCTTATCACACATCACCACGAACATTGTTCGCTCGAATCATTGAAAAATCCCCTGGGCTGTTTTGTCCAATGACACTTCGCCTTTAAGATTATGACATCCACGTGAGTTACCGCAGCGGATGCTAGCATTCTGACAGCGAATCCCTCTCACCCTCCCCATTGACAGACGACAATGACAGTCCCTCGATTTCTCAGTCTGCTACTTTGTCCATCGACACCATCACTTCCGAGCAGCGCAACGACCTCTGAATCGCCCCATGCGTGACCATTGCCCTGATTCGCCAATACAACCGACTACTTGCGCAAAGCCTGTCAAATGTTTCATTTCACTATTGGCCACGAGCTTCTGTACCTGTGCCATTGTTCTTTACACAGCCCCCACTAGTTATTTGTAATACCTCGCTGATTGCTTTCCAAATCTACCTGTCCTTCACTCTGATCCTTAGCGCGCACAAACTGGCATTCCCATACCAACCAAAGCTTTCGACAGCAATCCTTAGCGAAGGATGTTCAATTACGTTTGCCAGTCCTTTAGGCCGCCCTGCCCAATGAGCATTTTGCCTTCATAATTGCGACACCTGTGTAAGTTGTTGCAGTAGTGCTAGCATTCTGACACCGATGCCTTGACCCTCGACCTTCCTTGCCCTACCAGAAGGAAAATGACAATGTTTACAAGCCTGTGCAGTACAGTCCTAATTGCTAACGCCGGATATCGTCGCACCAGTCGCCCAGTGGTTCGCAGCCTCTACCTGGCATTCCCCTACCATTTGAGCATCTTGAATTTATCTTTAGGAGCCACGTGCACTGATATCTACCGACGACCGCAGGATCAACGTAGAAGTAGATCATCTCATAAAATACGCTGAAACCACCGCCCTCCCAATAGCTCCATGGCACTATGCCGCCTCTTTCCTCCTTTGCCATTTTATTGTGCATCACGGTCTCCCTGAAGTTGCACATCGATCAAGTCATTGAAGCCACATACTTCAAGAGTACCACGTTGTTCGTCGCGGGACCACTACGTACAAGCCTCAAGCTAACTGGCTTACGAAACATTTGAACAGTACCATTGGTGACATGCTTACAACAAATCTCAGTTTTGATTATAAAAATTAGGATCTCTGTCCATCATTTTCACCTAGCTATACAACGCTGCTACGCATACCACCATTGGCTTGTCTCCCTTTATTCTGCGGTATGGCGGCCAACCGTCACACCTTCGACACCTTCATTCCTTAGCGTACGGATGCATTTGAGTGGGCCCTCTGTGCATCATTGTGCCGCTGCGAGGAGCACTGAGGCGCGCCGCCAGCTAGCATGTATTTTCACTTCAGGAGCGAAGTGGGCCTTCAACGACGCGGGACGAAAAGGTGCGGCCACGACCACTGTGGAGCTGCCTGGGTGCGCCGTGATGGAGGATGACACCTTGTAAACGAAATTCTGCCAGCAGCTCAGTTGCACAGCTTGTGGACAAAGCTTGCGTAATCACGTACCGGGTCGCATAGTCAGTCTCGACAACGACCCACTTATTGCCAGATGTCGACGTCGGAAAAGGGCCGAGAAGATTGAGACCGAAGCGAAAGAATGGTTCTGTAAACACATCGGTGGGGTCAGAAACGTCCAGCTGGCAGCACAACATCTGTTTTGCGGCGCTGACAGAGCGCACAGGCTGCAACGTAGCGGCGCACAATGCGGTGCAGGCCTGGCCAGTAGAAGTGGTGTCGTACGTGGTTGTAAGTACGAGAAACGCCGAGGTGGCCTGCGGTAGGTGCGTCATGCAACTGCTGAAGCACAGATGTCTAGAGATGGCGTGGCACAACGAGTAAAAAAAATCTGGTCCGTCGGGGCATAAGCTGCGACGGAAGAGAACGTAGTCGCGGAGTACTAACATGCGCAGAGTGGGCTCCGAATGTCCAGCATGGGGACGATCGATGAGAACACGTAAGGAGTCATCACGCCGTTGTTCAGTGCGAATGTGACGCAGATCAAAGATAACTAGGACGCAACGTCGCTGTCATGCGCACCATTTTCAAGGCGGTCGACAGGATGACGGGAGAGACAGTCGGCGTCCTTGTGCAAGCTGCGAGACTTGTACACAACAGCATTTGAGTATTCTTGGAGCCGTCGCGCCCATCTACTCCATCGTCCAGTGGAGTCTAAGTGGCAAGAGCCAGCACAAGGCGTGGTAATCGGTAACCACGTAAAATGTGCGGCCGTACAAGTAGGGGCGGAATTTGGCTACTGCCCAAACCTAACGCCAGGCACTCCTGTTAAGTAATTGAATAATTCCTCTCGGCGGGTGACAGGAGGTGGCTGGCGTAGCAGTCACGCGCTCTGCGTTACGCTGCCATTGAACGAGTACACCCACAATTCCATGGCCACTGGCATCCGTGTGAAGTTCAGAAGCGGCATATGGATCATAATGAGCTAGAAATGAGGCAGCCATTAGCAATCGTACGAGGGCGCTGAAGGGTTTTGTTTGAGCAAGGCTCCATGTGAAAGCAACGTTCTTCTTAAGTAAGGCGGTACGTCGGCGAGCAGTGTCGGTGAAATTCTTGATGAAGCGACGGAAGTACTAGCAGAGTCCGGCAAGCCTTCTTGCGTCTGCGGTGGCAAGATGGAACAGGAAAGTTATGGACAGCGCGAATCTTGTCAGGGTCGGGTTGAACGCCAGCGACACTGACGAGATGGCCAAGAACAGTAGTTTGACGGACGTCCAATGTGGCACTTGGATGAGTTGAATTGCAGGCCGGCACGTCGAAAAACAGGAAGAATGGCCGACAGGAACGATAGATAACCCGCAAAAGTTGGTAAAAAGACTGTCACATTTATAGACCATGTATAGCCGCGAAGTTAGGAGTCCGTCATTCTTCTTAAAGCTGAAGGGACATTAGAAAGATAGAACGAAATAACCTTGAATTGGTAGAGGCCATCAGGTGTTACAAAGGCAGTTTTCTTGCCGTCCTTCTTGACAGGGACAACAGGGGATACCCACGGACTGCAAGATGGCTCGATAGCGCATTTAGTCAACATATTATCAACTTCTCGTTGTATCGCTTGTCGTTCAGCATGTGAAACACAGCACGCCAGGCGGCGTATCGGATTGGCGTATCCGGTGTAAAGACGATGGGTGACCACCGCTACAGGGCTGCCGTAAAGGTAAAAAATGTCGCTTTAGGTTTCCAAAACACGGCGGGGGTCAGCAACTTGTGCAGGAAGGCCAGGTGCAATCATCTTGCTCAGATCATCTGTGACTAGAGTAGGTGAATCGGAGGTTCCTTTAGAGTTCGACAGAATTGCTGCGTCAAAAGCCAATATCTCGCATCCGTTGACAGACAAAATGTCACCCAAGGACATGCCCCTGGGAACAATTCGATGCGAGCAGTTAAAATTAGGCAGAGGGAGCGAAGTCTGATTGCCTGTAATAGTGAGCACGGTATGGGAAACGACCAAATTCTTTTCAAGCAGTATTTCACCGGTGGGACATCATGCATAGACGCTGTCAGGAACAGATGGAACCGACATGAGAGTGACGTACGTAGTGGCTTGAGGCGACAGGCGGATGTCTTCGGCTGATCATAACCGTGGCTGTGTGAATGGTGAACTATAGCAGCAGTGGGGTAGCTCAGGCTGAATGACACTAGACGCGCAGTCAAAGAGGGCTGAATGGGACGACAAAAAGTCTAAGCCTAGTATAACGTCGTCGGGACATGGTTCCAAAACGGCAAACAACACAGTGGGGAGGTGCCGCGCGATGCCAATGCGAGCAGTGCACATACCAAGCACAGTAGGCGTTCTTCCGTCCGCGACGCGGAGAGTGCGTGATGCAGCGGGTGTGACAACTTAGCGCTCGTCCTGTTCTCTCGTTCTTGTCCGTGTCTTCTAGCGCTATGACCTCCTCTGATGTATATAACCAACTAGCCCAAAAAGACATACCTGTGACAACTTTTTTCAGTCGTCGGCGCAACTGGGCTCTCATCACGGATTTGTGCGCGCCAGTGTCACTGAGAGCTAGGAAACTGACGCCATCGACTACAACGTGCATCAAGTTCTGTTTGGTCGGCAAACTGATCAGATGGTTTTGCGGTCGAGTCGTCAATGCAGCGTCACCTTCGGGAGCTGCATTGCTTACCGCCGTATTCAGAAATGCAACTTGGCTTGAAGCCCAAGCTTGACTTGATTTAAAGGACGCCTGGCGTGAACATGCCATGGACACTCATTGCGTTTGCTTCGGCACGTTCACAATAGGCGTCACTTAACTCAAGTCAAGCACGGACTTGAAGCGAAGTTGCATTTCTGAATACGGGGGTTAGTTTTCCGGAGACAGGCATCGGGGCTAAAGCCCCTATATATAAAAAGTAGCGCCATCCACTTCCCTTCTCCTCCGTTCCACTATCGCGCTCGGCGCGACCAGCGCGATCGAGGCGCGATATCGACAGTGGCGCCGCCTGCGTCGGGCCTGCCGTGGCAGACGACAGCTAACGCGCTACCAGAGGAAATCCGAGGAAAACTTCGATCGCGCCCTGCGGAGAAGTTTTTGAGGCGCGATTTTGCTTCGCCAGTCAGTAACTGGTCTAGTCAGTCAGTAAATGCCGTTTTGGAAGTAGCAACGCGACGATGCGACACGGCGCAAATATCAAGTGTGTAGCAAGCGTTTGCGCACGTCGGATGGTAAGCAAAAAAAGCCTTTTGCCCTCGCCTTGTCGGTTGCGGCAATTTAAGGCGCAGCAGCATGCTATCACAACGAAGTTCTTGTCCCTAACACGTTTGATCCGTTTGTGCGTACAGCACTTTCGTCGCACAGGCCCGAGAATGGCAGTCGGAGCGAGCTGGAAAGAAAAAAATATACAAAAGCGCAACGCGTGCTTCCACGTGATGGATTGGCCAATGGGGGAGCGGAGGAGGCTGGGGCGATCGGAGGTGGCGAGGAGGAAACGCAGGGGTGAGTGCGGTGGCGGGAAGATCTAAGAATGGCGCTACTTTTTATATATAGGGGCTTTAGTCGGGGCTGCATCCGGGACGATTGTCGACGAGCTGGTACATGGCGAACGGGCTTGGTGACGTCGTAATGACGACGAGGGAATGTTCCAAGCGGCACGAGCGTCATTTTTTGGCTGTTGCGGTTCAAATTGAGGCTGCGAAAGGCGTTAGCTCTGGTGAGAGTGATCATCACTGCTTAATGGCGGTCGTCAAGGGGAGGCGACTGGGTGGTTATTACAATGACGCGCAATGTGACCGATATGCTGGCGGGTAAAACAGATTGGCCAATCGTCTGCGGTTCGCCACTCGGCCGGATTTCGGTCGCATTCCGGATACCGCTGATCAGTTGATCGACAAGGAGCATTGGACAGCTGAGAAGGTGCAACGGCACATACAGAATGAACTGAAAGATTAGCAAGTTCTGCGCGGACTACTGACTGCACAAATGGCACTGTAGGCAAGTTCTTGGGCGCACTGGGGCGGGAAAGAGGGGCTGCAGGGGCCATGGCTTCAAGTTCTCGCCGCACAATTCTCGTCAGGTCGTTTACTGATGACGGTCGTTGCATTCCGAGCCTGTCGTCACAAGAGGATGTCACAGCTGTGTTCGGCAGACATGCGAACGGCGTTGAAATGCGGTGGCGCTTGGCCTGCTCAAAACGCTGACACTCTTATGATGCCCTGTACTGTCTCACAATTTTTGTACTTGAGCAGGCTGAACGCATCGTCAGCGATCCCTTTCAGTACATGGCGAACCTTGTCTGACTCAGTCACATCGCGGTCGGCCTTAAGGCACAGAGCCAGTGCGTCCTGGGTGTAAGAGACGTATGATTCTGTAGACGTTTGGACGCGGTTCTCTAGTTTTTTCTTAGCGGCACGCTTCAGCCCGGCGGGACGGCCAAACAAGCCCCTCAGCTTCTGCGGGCTGCTGTCCCAGTCGTTAAGCTCGTCCTTATGGTTATCATACCACACCTTCGCGATGCATTGCAGGTAGAACACCAAGTTAGCCAGCATAATTGTCGGATCCCATTTGTTGTGCGCACTTAAACACTCATATGTGGCGATCCTTTCTTAAATGTCGAACCTCGAGTCTAACGAATGCTATACTAACAACATGATTGGCTTTCGGTCGGGGCTCTCGACTCAGTACGCCATGAGGCTGATCAAGCACCAGATCAGTGACTCCACCTCCGCGGACACTAAGGCAATTCTCGGCTTGGACATAGAAAAGGCCTTTGACAACATATCGCACGCCTTTATTCGCAAGAGCCTGACAGAGCTTGATGTTGGCAAGCGGGCGTACAATTTCGTGCGCTCCTTCCTTTCCTCGAGGTCCACTAGACTCAAGATTGACGAGCTTTTGACCCACGAAATTCAGCTTGGGCGAAAGGGAACACCTCAAGGGGCGGTGTTCAACATCCGACGCTGTTCAACATCTCCATGACCAGCCTGTCGAGGGCCTTGAACAAGATCCCGAACATTAACCACACGATCTACGCGGACGACATCACCATCTGGTGCCCCAGCGGATGTGAGGGTCAGATCGAGGGTGTTTTGCAAGAGGCCATTGATGTGATGGAGCGGTATCTCATCCCCACTAGGGTAAAGTGCTCGCCCACCAAATCCGAGCTCTTACTCTACAAGAAGAGGCCCAGAGGCGGTTATCACCGGTCCTGGAAGCCAGCAACGGAGAGCCACATTACGTTATTCACTGGTAACGGCTCCCCAGTTACACGGGTGGACGCTATCAGGGTCCTAGAAATGTTTATCGAGTCTAACGGGGCCAATAGAGCCGCCGTCAAACGCATTTGTTCCAAGACCGAAAGCGCCCTCGGACTGATTCGAAGGATCGCCAACAGGTACCACGAAATCAGGGAGGACAACCTGATCCGGATTATCCCCGCATTTGTGCTATGCCACCTCGCGTATTCGGAGGCTATGCACAATTGGCTCGTGTCGGAGCGCAACAAGATCAATGCCCTAATCAGAAGAGTATTCAAGCTTGCCCTTGGCCTTCCCGTCCGAACGGACACAGAAGAATACCTCAAGTTGGGCATCCACAACACGTTCGAAGAAATTGTTGAAGCCCAAGAGTTTTCTCAGTTTGTCAGACTGTCCGGCACCTCAGTGGGCCGAGCTATACTTGGCATGCTGGGACGTAACCCCACGGTCGTCGGTCCCGACGCTGTGAAGCTACCCAACGACATACGATCCAAGATTTCCATACACCGGATGCCACGCAATATGCATCCCACCTACAACGAATGACGAAGACGAGCCAGGGGTAAAGCTCTGCTCGCCAGTGCCCACTTGGACAATGATCGAAATTGCTTCGTACGCTCAAGAAGAAGCCTTCTCCTCAGTGGTCATCAACTGTGATTCGAAAATAATCAGCTGCGCTACCATCTGCACTTCTAGTTCCAGCGTTGCGGAATAGTTGCCATTGCTCTTGCATTGACGGACGGTATACATGACACGATTTATTCAGACTCCAAAACCGCTATCAGGGCCTTTCAGATGAGAATGGTGGCTCCCCAGGCCCTACGTATCATCCAAAACGCTAAAGACCTTTAAATCACTCATTGGCCTGGTTCCCTGCGCACCTTGGAAACATTGAGGGTGCCTCGCTCAACTCCAACGAGGAGGCACACTCGGCTGCACGAGGTTTGACTGACCATGTGCCGGGTAATGCGTCCTCTCCTGGGCGACCCGAGCCTCTCTGCTCGTACAACGAGAACTGCCAACACAATTACCTATGAAGAAGACCCCTGCCTCATCCGCACTCCTCGCTGTGCAGGGCCCAGGCAGTCACTCTCAGACTTCTACAAACAAGCACTTACCCGAGCCCTGCGGCACTGCACACAATGTACCCAGAACGGTTCCAAAGCCCGGACTGCCCCCTGTGTGGTGGTTATGCGGACTTCGAGCATGTCCTGTGGGGCTGCGCTTCTGCCGGTCCCCCTTTCACCCAAGAGGAAATGACGCCGCTTAATAAGGCCCAGGATCAGAGCTCTCAAATACTGGTAGTCCAGAAGGCCCGGGAGAGGGCCGTCAGGTTTGACCTGATGTAGAGTCACTGTATGGGCTCCCTTTAGGGAGCCAGAATTGCGCCACTGTTTTCCGCGCGCCGCTCGCTCCGCCTCCAGTGATTCCAGCGCCACTATTCGCCGAGTGCCATCACGTGGTCAAAAGTGGTTCCGCTGCGCTGCGGAGAAGCCAACACTACGCAGGCGACGCCAACACTCCGCGGGCTCCGGCAGGCTAAGCGCAATTCACATCGGCACTGTTATTGTTCTTGCTTCTTCGATGTTGCTGGTCGAGAGACGTATGATCACAAGTGTATTCTCGCGTGAATTGTAGGACCAATGGAATATGACGCATTGACAGCGCTTTTAGAATAACGGGGCGTTGCGTGCCGAACTGTCGCAACCGCACCGACAATAGTAAGGCATTTTGCGCGGTGCCAGGGGCGAAATCTGGGATACGCCGCCGACTCCAATAGCTGCTGCCTATGGGCCATGACAGGCAGACTCCGAAAAGACCGAGAATAGGCGATGTCACTGCCCTTCGCTCCATATTAATGTCGTTCTTGTATTCGTAGATATTACCGCCTGTATCAAGGTTCAGTCTGTGCGCGTGTGTAGGACCGGTATTTTGTAGCGATGCCTTTCCGATGCTAATGCCCTTTCGCGCTTTTCGTGCTTGGTCCACTCACGTTATCGACGGGATCAGCCGGCCGTGAGCGGTGGATGATAAGACTAGTATAGAATAAAGCATAACCCATCGCTACAAAATACCGGCCTAGGAGAAGTATTTGTTTTCGCGCTCGTACCATTTTCACTTTCGGGTGAAGTGTGAAAATTGCTTTACTTACGAGCGCGGACTGGAAGTTTATTAAAATAATTACAGGGTAACGATAACAATTAGCAACGTTGCATTATCAAGTGTTGCCGTTTTGCCGGTCTCGTTCACTTCACATTATGAAAGGGATGGTTGTTGCTTCATTGCTTGTCAACTGTTAGTTGGCTTTCGAGGACTGCGATTCGTTAGTGTGCTTGTGTTTTTGTTTAGTTCACGGCAATATGTTGGGAACCAGAAATTGCAACAAAATTTGCCTTATTGTCTGGCTCGTTAGCAATTCCCAATAGCGGCTTATAGCATTACCAAACACTGCGGGCCATTCTAATCCGCACCCATCGTGGTTGCTCAGTGGCTATGTTGTTGGGCTGCTGAGCACGAGGCCAAGGGAAGGAATCCCGGCCACGGCGGCCGCATTTCGATGGGGGGCGAAATGCGAAAGCACTCGTGTACTTAGATTTCGGTGCACGTTAAAGAATCCCAGGTGGTCCAAATTTCTGGAGTCCCCCACTATGGCGTGCCTCGTAATCAGATCGTGGTTTTGACACGTAAAACCCCATAATTTAATTCTAATCTGCGTTATCAGCTGGAATCTCAGCATGTGTATAAAAATCCTTATAAACCACCTGTACTGCGACGCTTAACTTAGCCTTGGCAAATGCCTATGGCATCGCTTCAGTAAACCTGCTATTCGCATGCTCCTGTCAAAACGATATAAAGATTGTAGTGTGTTGAACAAGCAAGAAATAAAAGCGTGGATTGTTTTTAAGCCTAACCACGGCACTACAGAAGTTGCACAATTTAGTGACCCCAGAATAACTTTACACGTACAATACGTAACGCATGCAGCCTTAGCGCGTTTGTCGATTAACTGAGACCCATAACAGATGTAATTTTTGCCGTGACGTGTAAAACGCGACAAGGAAGCTAGCTATACTGGAATCATTACAATAAGCATAGTGGTGCAGCGCAATGCAAATATTTTAAGAATGCATGCAATTTCTCGCGTCATTCGCCTGAATTCAGCTTTCATACTTTGGACACAAGGAATGTTGGACGCAACAGCGCTGTTGAATCGCGCAATCACATTTTTAGCTGTCGCGGGCTATGACCGCATGCATGCACGCCTAATATTGGTGTCACACGGCCACTTTCGATCACTATCGAGACCGATCCGGGTAAAAATTCTCGACTGCGATTGGCTTCCTTCCCCAGTTAGTGCAAAGGCGCCAATCGCGACCGAGAAGTTCTATCCCGATCTGGCTCAATCGCGATCAAAAGTGTGATGATGGAAAGTGCCACTATAAGAATTATAGCACCGGTGTGTATGTTCGTCACACGCTGTATGTTAAGCAATGATTGCATACTAAGGCACGTAAGCGTAAATGCCAGGCTCGTAAACGTGAGGTTAGCAATATAGTTTTACTCGCAACATGATAAAAAACAGAAAGAAAGCAAAAAAAAAATTGCCCCCACCTCCCCGAAGGGAATCGTGAGGAAATGCGAATGCATTTCTTGCGCCGAGAGTACACGGCGAAGTCGCGCTTGAAACGGCCGTCCGGCTGCGTAAACTGCCGAGCGCGCGCCGCCGCTTGCGTGGCGCGATCGAGAGCGCGGGCGGCAGCGGGATCAGCCTGTCGTCGTTGCCGCTTGGACTCGGCCTCGCGCCGCTTCACTCGAGGATCGGCGGCTCGCCGTTGACGTTTCTCCGTCGCGTCTCGAACACGAACTTCAGCGTTCTCGGCTCGCCGTTGACGTCTCACAGCGGCGTATCGAGCACACATTTCCGGATCTTCGGCTCGGCGTTGGCGTTTCGCAGCGGCTTCCCGAGCACGGAGTTCGGTATCGGCAGCTCGCTTCGCGCGCTTGCGTTCGGCTGCACGCGCTCTTCGCTTCGCAGCCTTGTCTTCCGCTTCTTCTCCTCCGGTTGATGATGACTTTGAAGCTACTGCAGTGACGTCACCTCCAGCTCGGGTGTAATGGTCGGGTTGGATTGTATTACACTTCTTGCTAGGGGTACCGCTGCCGTCAGACATTCGCCTTCACCGACTTCTGCCATCGCCTTGAGAGGCGCCCAGCCAGCGAACGGTCGAGAGTGAGGCGCGCGCTTCAGTCCATTTATATATACGTTCGAGCGAGCGAACGGGAGAGTGGGGCGAAGGGAGGAGAGAGAGCGAACGTCGAGAGAAGGAGCGGCGAAGCACTGCACCTACCCTCTCCTACACTCTCTCCACACACGCGGGAGCTCCGCCGAGATGATGATGATGATGATGATGATCTATTGGCATCCCCTTTGAAACGGGGCGGCGACAAATAGTCACCTAGCCTGCTTGATTTAATCAGGTATACTATACATGTTCTTTATCTTGCATTTTTGTATACCTATCATTATTTTTCTTTTTCAAAAATTTACCTTGTACCGCTGCCTATGATTTTAAGAGATCAGGTCGCATCCATCTTTTCCCTACTTTTTTCCACCAGTACTCTAATCGTCTCTTGCTGATCTCTACGGCTGATCTGTTTATGTTTCCTTCCACTTTAAACCCAAGCGCTTCTGGGAGTTGCACGTTACCTACGGTTCTCGCTGGGTGGATCCCGTCGCATTCCATTAGGATGTGCTGAGTGGTCTCTGGATCTTTACTGCAGCATACACATGTCTCATCTAATTCCGAATATTTGTTCCGATATGTTTTCGTCCTTAGGCAACCGGCTCGAGCCTCAAATAGCAAGGCACTGCCCTTTGTGTTATCGTACAGATTTTCCCTTCTAATTTCTTTCTTCTCATTCTTGTAAATCTCCATTGTCCTTTTCGTTTCCATTCTTTGCATCCAATTCACGGTCTCTATTTCTCTCACTTTCTTTCTGATGACCCCTGGTTGTCTATTTACAGTTTCGATTATCCTGTACTTGGTTGCCAACTTCCTTGACCTCTTCCTCCATTCTGTGTCCACGCTTTTCATGTAGAGATACTTGTGCACTTTAGCCGCCCATTTATTTTCATCCATGTTCCTGAGCCTTTCTTCAAAACTAATTTTGCTTTGTGCTTCTCTGACTTCAAAAGAAGCCCAACCCATGTCTCCATGCACTGCCTCATTTGTCGTATTACCGTGTGCTCCCAAAGCCAACCGGCCTACTGATCTTTGGTTAACTTCCAAACCCGCCAATATATCCGATTTTAAGCATATAATGGCATTTGCGAATGTTAGCGCTGGCACCATTACTCCTTTCCAGATTCCACGCACCACCTCATACTTATTGTGGCCCCACAGTGCTCTGTCTTTCATTAATGCTGCATTCCGCTTCCCCTTTACCCTCAGATTATCTTGGTGGTTGCTTGAGTAATTCTTTCCTTCGTTTATGTGTACGCCGAGGTACTTATATTGCTTCACCATGGGTATTACTTGCTGTTGAATTGACACCACGAAGTTACTCGTGTGCTCATTAAAGATCATAATCCCTGATTTCTCTGTGCTAAACTTAAGGCCTAGATTTGTCGCTGCGTTCCCACAGATATTCGCAAGTATCTGTAAATCTTTTTTATTGTCCGCTAGTAGCACAATGTCGTCTGCGTACATCAGTCCAGGGATCTTCTGTTGCACCATTTGTACATTACGCATGTAGGATAAATCAAAACCTAATTCGCTGTTTTCCAGTCGTCTTTCTATGCCCTTGACGTAAAGCGTGAACAACAATGGTGACAGAGGGCATCCTTGCTTCAATCCTTGGTGAATTCCCACCATTTCATTTCCTTTTCGGCCTTCCCATGCCACTTGTACTTGGTTGTCTCGATATATCTCCCTCAGCAGCTCCACGAAATCGTCATCTATGCCTTCGTATTGAAGAATATCCCACAACAATTCCCTGTCTACGTTGTCATAAGCTCCTTTAATATCTAGAAATGCTATCCATAAAGGTCTTTTCTGAGCTACTGAAATCTCTATGCACTGAGTTAGTACAAACATATTGTCTTCTAAGCGTCTGCCTGGCCTGAACCCATTCTGTAGTTCCCCCAATACACCGTTTTCTTCCACCCACTTCGACAGTTCTAATTTTATGGCTTGCATTGCCATTCTATGTATCACCGACGTTACTGTAACTGGCCTGTACGAGCTCGTCTTATCCTTATCTCCTTTGCCTTTGTAGATAAGATTCATCTTGCTTTCACGCCATCCAACGGGAATATTCTTTGTTCTAATCACTTGCTCTATCGCATTAGTCAGCAGTGCCTTGCTTTTTGGACCGAGGTTTTTGATTAGCTGTATTGGGATTTCATCGGGTCCTGCTGCCGTGTTGTTAGGGACATTTTCTGCTGCCTTTTTCCAATAAAAGCTTTCTATGCTGAATTTTGATCTCTCAGGCCTCTCTGTTGTTGCTGGATCTGTTGTCTGAACTACGCTTTTTCTCGTACCGAAGTTATGCCTGATAACGTCTGTGATGTACCGCAGCGC
This sequence comes from Dermacentor silvarum, assembly GCF_013339745.2. NCBI lineage: Eukaryota > Metazoa > Arthropoda > Arachnida > Ixodida > Ixodidae > Dermacentor > Dermacentor silvarum. Next base: position 107,616,535 of record NC_051158.1, on the reverse strand, counting down.
ATCATCGCCTTCATAGATGTTACCGTCTTCATCCCTTATAGCCGTTTGCGAGTTTCTAGTTGGAGCTCCGAGTGCTTTTATATGGTTCCAGAATCTTTTTGGGGCGCCTTTGTCTCTTTTGTGAATGTTATGCACCCAACGTTCACTTGCGCATTTAATTTTCTCTTGCACGAGCTCACTCGCAACCCTTTTCTTTTCTCGGTACGTATTCCATCTAAGGAGCACCTCTTCTTCTTGTAATCCCAACTTTTTGGCTTCTCGATGAACCCTAGATGCCTCTTTACGCTCTTCTATAGCTTGTTTAATTTCCTTGTTCCACCACTTACGTGGTTTCCTCTTTCCAATCCAACAATTGTATTGCCGTGTCCGCCTTATTTCATGCTGCATAACCTCCACCAGTTCCTTATATTCCCAGACTGCTGTAGGAAAAGCCTCAATTTTCTTCTCTATGTTGTTTGCGATCTCTGTTATTTGCTCGTCATTCATTTTTAAAAACTCTGAGGCTATTGGTTCATGTTCTGCGCAGGTATCTCTCCCAAACTTTAATGCTAAACGTCTATGATCGCTTCCCAGGCTATTTTTTCCATTTTCGTCTATTATTATTATTATTATTACTATTATTACTATTACTATTATTATTATCGAGTTCCCGCGATGCGAGCGCCCTCACACGCCAGACCGCGCTCCTCCTCTCTACTCACTCTCCGCTACTCCGCCCGCAGCACCTGCTCCGGTTGCTAGGGGCGAGGATAAGCGCGCGCGCCCGCAGCTGTTGCTATGGGAGAGGGAGTGAGAGCGGAGAGATAACACCTGCCGGCGCGCGGACACCAACAGACGCCTGACATGCCCCGACTAAGAAATGCATTCGCATTAAAAAAAAAAAAAAGATTGCTGGTGGCAGTGCCGCGCGAGCACGGCTCCTACGCATACGGAGAGTGGCTTTCCCGCACCACTTCGGAAACCAAGATGGCCTACCGTGGCGCAACTCTGGCTCCCTAAACGGAGCCTATACAGTAGCTCTAACCTAAAGGTCTCCGAGTGGGCCTAGCCAGGTGACGTCGAGTTTACTCGCGTCTATTGTGGACCCAATAAAGTACACTCACTCACTCACTATCCCTTTTGGCTACTCTCACCCCCGTGGCAATATACAGGGTGTTTCAGCGAACACTTTCAAAATTTATTGAAGGTTGCCTGTGGCAGATAGCCCAATTCTAGTTAATGAGCTGGTCTACTCGAAGAGGCGGACATCACTTGCACAATAAATTGAAATGCAAAATCGACTAATTAACAAAATTTACTAATTAAGTTTTTAACTAATTACCTGATGGCCCATATTGCAATTTACAAATTGTAGCCATGGAGTTCGCGAGGCTGATCCACTTAGAATTAATTTTCAGGATGACACTAGTTTAGAGATATTAATTCCCGAACTTTGCGGAGAAATGCATTGGCGTTCCAGTTAATTTTGAGCGTCAATGCATGAAGTGACGTTTTCTCAAGAACCTAACTGGAACGCCAATGCATTTCTCCGCAGAATTCTGGAATTAATATCTCGAAACTGGTGTCATCCCGAGAATTCGTTCCAAGTGGATCCGCCTCGCGAACTCGATGGATACAATTTGTAAATTGCAATATGGGCCCTCAGGTAATTCGTTAAAAACTTAATTAGTGAATTTCTGTTAATTATTTGATTATGCATTTCAATTTTTTGTGCAAGTAATCTCCGCCTCTTCAAGTAGACCAGCTCATCAACTAGAATTGTGCTATCTGCCACAGGCAACCTTTAAGAATTTTTGAAAGTGTTCGCTGAAACACCCTGTATATTACCTTTATGTGCATGCTTAATAGTGAATGTTATTCGAACTATGTGTATACTTAATACGTTTCCCTTACCCGGAGACTTTTATTGCTGATTCCTTTGTTTCACATATCCATTTCTCACATGGGCATTGACTGTTATCTTCTGCTCCGTCCTTCAGAACTTTCCCGTCAATTAGGCACTGACCTTCGGCGGAAAGAACAAGTTCAGTGGTGTGCAATTTTTATATATAATACTACTCATTGGCAAAAACTAAAGTTTTACTACAAAATAGCCCTCCTGGCGTTTGCATTGATGTATAGTTCTGAAATTCCCCTCTCAACTCGTCCTCCGGCCCGTAATATGCTAATCATCTTCTATCCACCTCGTTGTTTGCGCGCCGCTCACGTGTAACAAAAAAAATGTAGGTCCAATCCACGCTGTGAAGGTGGATTATAGCGAAGCTGTTGAGATTCACCAAAGGAATTATTAAAGAAAAGAATATGCGGTATAAAAAAAAAAAAACATGCGCGTGATCGCGCCTAAGGCCCTTCTATATAAAACGTTACGGCAACCACTTCTCTCCTCCTCCGTTCCACTGTCGCGCTCGTCTGCTGCGGCAGGGTCGACATGAGCGGCGCCACTGTCGCACTCGGCGCGGCCAGCGCGATCGAGGCGCGATCTCCACAGTGGCGCCGCTCATGTCGACCCTGCCATAGCAGACGATGGCTAACGCACGACCAGATCAAATACGCGGAAAACTTCGATCGCGCCCTGCGGAGCAGTTTTTGAGGCGCGATTTTGCTTCGTCAGTCAGTAACTGCCCTTAATAATGCCGTTTTGGAAGTAGCAACGCGACGATGCGACGTGGCACAAATACCAAGTGCGCAGCAAGCGTTTGCGTTCGCCGGATTGTAAACAAAATAAGCCTTTCGCCCTCGCCTTGTCGGTTGCGGCAACTGAAGGCGCAGCAGCATGCCATCACAACCAAGTTCTTGTCCCTAACACATTTGATTCGTTTGTGCGTACAACACTTACGTCGCACAGACCCGAGAATGGCGGTCCGAGCGCGCTGGGAAGAAAAAAAATATACAAAAGCGCGAGGCGTGCTTCGACGTGACACGGATTGGCCAATGGGGCAGCGGAGGAGGCTGGGGCGACAGGCGGTGGCAAAGAGGAAACGCCTAAAGTCCCTATATAAAAAAAGTACCGCCATCTAGTCTTTCCTCCATCGTCTCCTTTCCTAAAGCGCGTGCTTTTTTCTTTATTTTTTGCTTGCGAAAGCAAGTCGACGGTGGCGGCCCTAGAAAGTCCACGTTGAAACTTGCAGGCCGGACGCGCGCCGCCGCAGCCGGCAACTGCGGCTGCGCAGAGATAGAGAGAGAAAGGAAAAGAAAGACAAGGAGACTTTCAACATGGGTCTGAGGCGGAAAAAAAATTAAACAAAATATAAAGAAGTCAAAGCGCGCGCCATCATCGTCCAATCCGAGATACAGGAGAGAGCGAAGCGGCGTTGATCAAAGGATGGCGGTACTTTTCTTATATAGGGACTTTAGAAACGCCGGGGTAAGCGGTGGCGGCAAGATCTAAGAATGGCGCTACTTTTTATTAGAGGGGCTTTAGCCGTGCGCCGCTTGCCACGCCTTTCTCGGGCGCGTCAAGGGTGGCGTGCCTCCTCTTTCGAGCACTACCTTTCTATCCTCGGTCGAATGCGAACAGGGCACATGCGGTGCATTCTTGTGCCTACACTTTCTCTCAATCGAATACTTCAAAATACAACACTCTAAGAACAGTTGCACCCTTTGGGGCGTATTTTTGCCACAGAACTATAATCGTCATCTGTCTGGCGTGACTTTCCTTTCTTTAATGCTGTGCGCCCGGCACTTCTCGGTCACGAATGACAAGAGCGTTATCAGCGTGACACAGCGTTTTCGACAGGAAAGTAGCAAGTGCAGAGTTTTCAAGATAGGAAACGCAAGCAAGACAGATGACGATTATTGTTGTGTGGAAAAAATGCACCCCCAAGGGTGCAACTGTTTTTAGAGTGAACAAATAAACTAACAAACATTTTATTTCTGAAAGTATCTGTTTTTCGTTTTGAATGCTATAAATTTCTGATGACAAACGGAGATCGAAAGAACGTTCAAATTTTGCACTTTTGTTTGCCGCGAGTGGTGACAGTGGGGTGAAAGCTTACAAGCGGATACATTATAGAGGGTCGCACGCACGAGGGAGTTCATACGGTGATCAGTCGCCAGTGGCGACGCAGTGCTTTTCTCGATAAAGTCAGTCATGACAACGATCTGTCCATTCCCTGTCTCTTAGGGGAATGGCAACGCAGCTCCGGGGCATGGCTGTTCACTGCAGGCGCTCCACTGAATCTATTAAGGCCGCCGCTTAACCAACTAAAAACGACACTTTAGCAATAGAGGCGGGAGCAACGGCTGCGTCTGGAAAATGTCTGTACGGTATTCTAGGGGGCGTAGTGACGCAGCACAGCGAGAGTGTGCCAGTTCATCTGCGTGTGCGAAGCCTCCGTGATGCGTTGCGAAGAGCGTGCTGCCCAGCGACACGATTCATCGCATGTCATCGCTGGCCCAGTGAGGTGCCTTTGTGCGCATGTACGCATTATTTGAGTGTGTTATGCACTCCAAGGTGATTGCCGATTGCCCCTGCGGCTGAGCTAACCGCGATCGCAGATGGATATCATAACGACACCGAAGCAATCTCATTTTGGCGGGTGAGGACTCTTGGGTGCAGTGATGAAATTAGACTTCGAACAGAGGAAGGTGTTGCAACTGTTTAGTGAGCAGTGCTTGTGATGAAGCAATGCCATCCAAATGGGCCTAGAAAAGCTAGCGATTCTCGACGCTGACCGTGTTTGCGACACTGCGGCTCTGACACATCACCGATGACAGAGCAGCCATCTCAAACGACAGCTCCGATACATTGTTGGAAACACTACGCACTCCTCAGGATTGTCGTCCACAACGGCGCATCGACACCTTGCAAGCAGCTACAGTGACGTGCCGATAATTTCTGTGTGCTACGTCACCACAATGCAGGCAAGTAACCGCGTTGTGGGGCCATCACAGCTCAAGAAGATATATGCACAAGCCAGAGAACGTCGACGCTTTGTTTTTGATAGTGGTGCTTAGTACATCACCGATGACAGTGCGTTGTGCATGTTTTATTTCGGCGGCCAAGATTGTTGATGCCTCTCAGCTCACCACTGCGTCACTGTTGCCGAAAAATAAGTTGGGCGTGGCCCAACCATGATGGGTGCGCGCACAAGAGTTACATGCCTCGCGCAGGGTGTAACCTATGGTTTAGATTGACAGGCGAACTCGTGCGAAACTCGCACATCGCGAAACCCCTTTCGAGTTGAACTCGGGAACATGGTGGCGGCAGCAGCAGCCTGTCTCATCGCATCCAGCATCAGCAAGCTTCAATATGACCGTCTGGACCCGTACACCTACATGACCGACGTAGAGTTTCTGCGTCATTTTCGCCTTTCCAAAACGTGAGTGCGCTGGCTGTGTGACGATTTAGGTGAAGGCCTTCGTCTGCGGAGACAGCGTGGTGGGTAAATTATGCTTTCGAAGCACAGATTGGTGTGACTAGGCTGCGGAGGAAGAGTTCGTGCGATCGCTTCGGCCCTCTCCGGCTTCGAGCACTGCGCGTCCATCACGGCCCAACGCCAGGCCAGGTTCGGTGGCGTCATCGGAGTACTGGGGCACCTGCAAGCACCTGGGGTTTGAACAGAACCAACCAGCCTGCAAAGGCGAAGTGGTCACGTTATACAGGAAGACTCAGAATTGTCACCGGGCTGCCATCCCGTGCAACAGGTGGCAAAAGCAGTTTTCGCAGTTAGACAGTACCTCTGAACTGCTTGGGCATAGAGGCGAAGGAAGTTACTTCGCCAACAAGGACCACCTCGGCCGTTCGAACGTGCACTTCTCCATGTGGCAAGTGGTTTGGCTCACGTACTGCTTGAGCAAAAGCGTAGGCGTGTGGTTGTTGAAGGAGATGGCAGGCGACTTGTTACCTCTATCAGAGCACGCCATAGCCGACTGGACAAACTACGCCCGTGAGGGACGAGCTGCTGGCGCGACCTCCACTCAGTGGCCCCAGGAAGATAGTGCAAATTAACGAGCGCCTTCTTCGCGGCAAGCGAAAGTACAATCGAGGCCGCCTGATGACGGGCGACAACGTTCCGCCGAGCCACCAAAATTACGGTGGTGATAAAGAGCGTGGAGCATGGGTCTTCACCATGGTCTGCGCGACCACAAGGATGCTGCGACTTTGATAGTTCGACCGACGAGACGCGGCGTCGACAGTCCCCATCATTGCTGGCAATGTTCAGCCGGGGACCATTATTCACAGTGACGAATGGGCCGCATACAACTGTATCCCAAATTTAGTCGAAGCTAACGGGGCGAGCTTCCATCTGCATTGACAGACAGTCAATCACAGCGTGAACTTTGTGGACCCAATCATGGGTGTTCACACGCAAAAAAAGAAAATTATTGACAAAAAGTGAAGCGCCACCTCGTCAGCGGTGGTTGCAGGATAAGTGCGCCGTTGCTGGAGTCCTACCCGATATGGATGCGGTGGCAGTCACTTAATGCCCACGTGCGCTGCAAGGACCCTTTCTTGCGTTTGTTAGAAGCCACTAATTGTTCGGGGCTACCCCAATATGAAGACTTTTTCCTGCGGTTAGAGGAAATCGCTCGGCCCTAGCCAGTAGGAAGGTGCATCACGACGTAAACGAAATGAAAGCGTAGTTTTCTTACTCTTTTCTTGTACGAGTGCTTTCCGGCCTTCCTGAGTGCTTACACGGTAAGCGCGCGGCAAACCACTTCTGCACTAGCCGACGCTCACTTAGTCTCGCAGTCTTATTTTAGCGCGAGCGACGAGCACCCTGTTGAAAACCTACTGCGAAAACCAGGCGCACATCAGTCTGCGCTAGGAAATGCGAGCGCAAGCACGTAGCGAGCCGCGCCAATCCAATCCAGAGGAAAGAGTAGGAGGGACAGCGTGCCCTCTTGGTATAACGCGAAACGTATAAAACTACAAATTAGTCCAATACACATTCAGTGTACATGTCGTGAACTTTAAAATGCTTATAAACCACGTTAAAGTGGCGAATAATATTGTACTAAATGCATTTACTTTATAACTTGCTTGTGCCTGTAATGCACTCGGTGGAACGACAAACAAGTGAAAGAAGGCACGACTATGCACCCACGGTATGATCACGTGAGCCCCCGTTTGTTGACCGCCCATGAGGTAACATCCAAGGGATGATAGCCACCCAGAGCGAATCTAGATAAACCAAAAAGCCGGAGGCGTGCCGACGGACAAGCTTTGTCTTCGTACCATTAGTTCTTTCATCTTAGGGCGTCGCCAGAACTCGTGAAGATCCCGACTTTCGCCAACTCCTCGCATCCTGCATAGCTCCCCCGTTGATGAGGCACCCGAAAGTGGCCGATTCGGAAATAATTCTGAATACCACGTATGATTTAACGGGTCATTTACAGGTTTACCAAATCTAAGTACACTAGCGTTTTTGAAGAGAAACTGAGACATCCACCCAAATGTAGCAATTCGCTACTATGGAAACCCAACCGGGTTCCTCGAAAGAAAACCTCGCAGTTGAAGAAAAATTCGTCCTGGTCCGGGACTCGAACCCGGGACCACCGCCTTTCCGGGGCAGCCGCTCTACCATCTGAGCTAACCAGGCGGCTAGCAGATGGCAGGGCGAAGTCGAATTTGTCGACAACTCGAAGCAAAGGCAAGTATATGATGTAATAGTTCAGCGGAAATCCGCTAGGTGGAGATAAGTAATTAAAGAGAAACTGAGACATCCACCCAAATGTAGCAATTCGCTACTATGGAAACCCAACCGGGTTCCTCGAAAGAAAACCTCGCAGTTGAAGAAAAATTCGTCCTGGTCCGGGACTCGAACCCGGGACCACCGCCTTTCCGGGGCAGCCGCTCTACCATCTGAGCTAACCAGGCGGCTAGCAGATGGCAGGGCGAAGTCGAATTTGTCGACAACTCGAAGCAAAGGCAAGTATATGATGTAATAGTTCAGCGGAAATCCGCTAGGTGGAGATAAGTAATTAAAGAGAAACTGAGACATCCACCCAAATGTAGCAATTCGCTACTATGGAAACCCAACCGGAAACCCAATTGCTACATTTGGGTGGATGTCTCAGTTTCTCTTTAATTACTTATCTCCACCTAGCGGATTTCCGCTGAACTATTACATCATATACTAGCGTTTTTGTCATTCGCATTGGTGAAAATTCGGCCACGGCTGCAGTGATCGACCCGTCGACCTCGAGCTAAGCAGCTTAGCCATATGCTGTTGCTTAGCCATAGCCGGTAAGCTACAGAGGCAGCTATCAGGTGAGCATGTCACACGTTTTCTCAATGAAGAGCTGCGCACCTCGGCCCGAACTCACAAAAACTTCTTACCTTATCATCATCATCATCATCATCATCAGCCTATATTTTATGTCCACTGCAGGACGAAGGCCTCTCCCTGCGATCTCCAATTACCCCTGTCTTGCGCTAGCGTATTCCAACTTACGCCTGCAAATTTCCTAACTTCATCATCCCATCTGGTTTTCTGCCGACCTCGACTGCGCTTCCCTTCTCTTGGTATCCATTCTCTAACCCTAATGGTCCACCGGTTATCCATCCTACGCATTACATGGCCTGCCCAGCTCCATTTCTTCCGCTTAATGTCAACTAGAATATCGGCTATTCCCGTTTGTTCTCTGATCCACACCGCTCTCTTCCTGTCCCTTAACGTTAGTCCTAAGATTTTTCGTTCCATCGCTCTTTGTGCGGTCCTTAACTTGTTCTCGAGCTTCTTTGTTAACCTCCAAGTTTCTGCCCCATATGTTAGCACCGGTAGAATGCAATGATTGTACACTTTTCTTTTCAACGACAGTGGTAAGCTCCCAGTCAGGATTTGGTAATGCCTGCCGTATGCACTCCAACCCAATTTTATTCTTCTGTAAATTTCTTTCTCGTGATCAGGGTCCCCTGTGAGTAATTGACCTAGATAAACGTACTCCTTTACAGACTCTAGAGGCTGACTGGCGATCCTGAATTCTTGTTCCCTTGCCAGGCTATTGAACATTATCTTTGTCTTCTGTATATTCATCTTCAACCCAATTCTTACACTTTCTCGATTAAGGTCCTCAATCATTTCTTGTAATTCGTCTCCATTGTTGCTGAATAGGACAATGTCATCTGCAAACCGAAGGTTGCTGAGATATTCGCCGTTGATCCTCACTCCTAAGCCTTCCCAGTCTAAGAGCTTGAATACTTCTTCTAAGCATGCAGTGAATAGCATTGGAGAGATTGTGTCTCCTTGCCTGACCCCTTTCTTGATAGGTAACTTTCTACTTTTCTTGTGAGAACCAAGGTAGCTGTGGAATCCTTGTAGATGTTTGCTAAGATATTCACGTATGCCTCCTGTACTCCTTGATTACGCAATGCCTCTATGACTGCTGGTATCTCTACTGAATCAAATGCCTTTTCATAATCTATGAAAGCCATGTAGAGAGGTTGATTGTACTCCGCAGATTTCTCGATTACCTGATTTATGACATGGATATGATCCATCGTAGAATATCCCTTCCTGAAGCCAGCCTGTTCTCTTGGTTGGCTGAAGTCAAGTGTTGCCCTGATTCTATTGGAAATTATCTTGGTGAATATTTTATACAATACTGAAAGCAAGCTAATGGGTCTATAATTCTTCAATTCTTTAACGTCTCCCGTCTTATGGATTAGTATAATGTTGGCGTTCTTCCAGCTCTCTGGTACACATGAAGTTGTGAGGCATTGCGTATAAAGGGCCGCAAGCTTTTCAAGCATGATATCTCCTCCATCTTTGATTAAATCTACTGTTATTCCATCTTCTCCAGCAGCTTTTCCCCTGGTCATGTCTTTCAAAGCCCTTCTACCTTCATCGCTAGTTATAGAAGGAGCCTCTGTATCCTGCTCATCACTACTTCGAATGAAAGTAGCTTGGCTGTTTTGGGCACTGTACAGGTCAGTATAGAATTCTTCCGCTGCTTTTACTATGTCATCGAAATTTCTGATGATATTACCATGCTTATTTTTCAGTGCATACATCTTGCCTTGTCCTATGCCAAGCTTTCTTCTTACTGATTTAATGCTGCGTTCAAATTTTACGGCTTCCTCAATCTTTACCACGTTATAATTTCGAATATCCCTTACTTTTTTCTTGTTGATTCGTTTTGACAGTTCAGCGAATTCTATCTGATCTCTTGAGTTTGAAACTTTCATGTTTTGTCGTTTCCCTACTGTTTGCCTTGCCTCCCACGTCAATTGCTGCTTCTGAGATCAGCCAAGTTACGGTTTCGTTCATTACTTCTATGTTATCTTCATCTTCTTAAGCTGCATATTTGTTTGCGAGCACCAGCCTGAATTGGTCTGCTTTCACCCTTACTGCGTCTAGGTTGGCCTGTTTTCTCTTGAGTAATTTCACTCTCTCTCTCTTCAAATTGAGAGAAATCCTAGACCTCACTAACCTATGGTCACTGCATTTAACCTTACCTAAGACTTCTACATCCTGCACTATGCTTGGATCGGCAGAGAGTATGAAATCCATTTCATTCCTTGTTTCTCCATTGGGGCTCTTCCAGGTCCACTTCCTGTTGCTGCGCTTCCTGAAGAAGGTATTCATTATTCGGAGCCTATTCTTTTACGCGAATTCTACTAACATCTCTCCTCTTGCATTCCTAGAATCAATGCCGTAGTTGCCAATTGCTTGCTCACCAACCTGCTTTTTCCACACTTTTGCATTGAAGTCGCCCATGACTACAGTATACTGAGTTTGCACCTTTCTCATTGCTAGTTCAACATCTTCATAAAACTCTTCTATTTCTTCATCATCGTGACTAGAGGTTGGGGCATACGCTTGTACTACCTACATTTTTTACCTCCTATTCAGCTTTATTACGACGACTCCTACCCTCTCATTAATGCTGTAGAATTCATCAATGTTGCCCGCTATGCTGTTATGCACTAGAAATCCTACCCCGGATTCTTTCTTATCTGGAAGACCTCTTACCTTATAATTTTTCGTAAAAGAGAATTTTACCTTAACCGGATGGCAGACATATCATTAGCGAAGGCGTCTACCCAATGGCCAAGTGAACTTACGAATGAAAAGCTTTGTCAATCTGGCCCCTCGTCTTTTTCTACTTCATTTCTATTACCTTTTTATCTGCCGTGGAAATACCGTAAAGGAGAGAAGGTATTCGAGCTTACGCGCGGTTTTTAAGATGTCACGTTGAAACAGCAGCTACTTATCCAGGGCACTACAAAAGAATCAATATTCAGAAATCAGTCTTATAAGCAAGACTTCAGCACACTTGCCATTTTTGATCTTGAGGGAGCCACTTCTTGAGTCGCACCAGTGCATGCTGATATATGTCGCAATAATGATGGCTCCCAAAAATAATTTCATGACTGTTCTGCTTACTTGCGAAAAACTGTAATGTAGAATGTCACTGCAGGTCAAGCTGCAAAGCTCGCGCTGTATTAAGACCCACGAGAAACGATAACGAGCAGTTTCGCGTAGCGATTGTCGTGTTCTAAAGAAGTACGCATTCATTTATCTCTTTTTGTTTTTTTGCTCAACATAGAACACCAAGCACGGATGACTAAGTAGTAACGAACGTTTAGAACACCAGATGCGACGTGATATTTGGCATATAAATCGCGGAAAAACCACATTAATAGTGCTTTGACATAGTCAGCGCACTTACTTCTTAAAGGAACACTGAAGAAATATATGTCAAACTAGATCGCAAAATTGTTCGTCTCGAATCATTGTTTCAGTGTGTGCGAATGTCCCACTTTATTGCGTTTGAAATCACCGCTGATGGTTCCACTGCTGTTCCTGGATTTGAACCACCAGCGCCCAAAAGTACCTGCTGACGTAAACTCCATGTGACCTCTCTATATGGCGCTCTCTCTGAATCAGACGGTGCTGACCTCACAGGAGAAGTATTAAAGTGCAAAACAGATGGCGCCACTTCCATTTTCTTTTTCATAATTTTGTCCCTTACAAAAGCTATGCACGCTTATACACAGGACGATGTCATCGAAGGAGCTGATTCGGAGGGCTTTCAATAATACCTGGGCGCGATATCTGCCCTCGCCAGCATTTTATTGCAGTTTGTAGCGCCCCCCAATCACGGACACTGTGCAATGGAAATCGTAGGTGAGGTTAAGGTGACATAGTCCTACCTCCTGTAACAGCCGTATCACAGTCCCATTACAGTTGCTCAGGTGTAATATGTGATGTTAGCTTCTTTGCATCTTTCTTTACGTTTGCTAGCGCGGTCTTGTCGAGTAGGGCCAGTCATGAAGGGGTAGGGGGGGTGGTGATGGGGCTGAGCCGCTGTGCTACTGTATCGGAGTGAAGACTTACGTCGCAGCGCGCACAGTGGTGGAGAGAAAGAAAACAAACTGGCGGTTATGCCTGGTTGCACCAAGTTGCGAGAAAGAGCTAGTTTCAGCGTCATTTACCGGGTCCGCATGGTTGATTGAGACCCGAAAACAATGTGTGACCAGAACCAAACCATAGTGGAAACTGAACGGCAATATTGCTGCCGGACTGGAAATCAACACGGACGGAATTGTTTGCTGCCATTTCTAGAACCGCACATGAACCGGAACCACACAATGGAAACTTTCTTGACACGTTTGGCCAGAACTTAGGCACGGTTCGGATAAAAAAAGAGGAACCATTGCAGAAAAGTTTGGATAGAATTTGTTTTCACCGCGAAAAACATACCACTGCAGCAGAAAGAAATTACATCATTGCCTGACAAGGCGGCAGCTGACTTGCCTAGGCCTGGCCGCTACAGTTGAACGAGTGGCGGTTTCTGACCGTTTTGCCTACTCCACAGAAATGAATACTTTTGTGAACAACCTTTCAGTACACTTTGTCTCACCTCAGCAGCAATGTTCTGGCGTTATCTTGGCAGTTTTCTTAGAATGGTTAATAATATCGTGGGATTAATACCAGGCCTATTGTCAAAGACATAAACCTTGCAAGGATAATGCAGCGGATCTGAGGCGCCTCAGCTACGGCAAAACAGTATTAAACATGCCGTGGGCTGAAATACTGCGCCACCATTACGCTGCTGATAAATCAACATCTTTTGAGCAGTGTCCCCAACGACGACACTAGGGTTGGCGTTCGATCAAGCAGCCCCTGCATATGTACACTTCTCGCTTGTGCACACAACATTGGGACGCCTCATACCGATTTTCTGAATATATCGTCACTCTTTAAGCAGCCAACACGCACGAAAAGAACGTCTTTTTTTAGCTGAGGACTTCTTGAATAGCCTGTTTAAATTGCCAGCTGCGGTATATTCGGCATTGCGAAATTACCACATTGGTCATTGTTAAAATATGACAAGGCTTGTCCTGCCAAGATTTCATTTTTTTTTCAAATTATATTTGAAGGACAGTATTCAAGAAAAAAAAACTTGCGCAGGTCGGAGATGGCGCACTCTGTGCAACATCTGCGGGCGTCTTATCAAGGCGTGACAATTGAGTGCGATGTCTGCATGCTAAAAAGTATCTACGCACGACGTTCAAATGTTACTTAACAGTTTCTGCAAGAATAAAATGTCACACTAAGTGTTAAATTTAGTATTTAAAAATCCTGCTAGACTGAATGCAGATCCACAATGATTCTTCCCACTACTCCATAGAATTAATGTGCTTTTATTGGAGACCTTCCAAGCAGTTTTATGACATATTCACCCTTGGCTGACTAGCTAGACTGCTGTACTTTCTACTCCCTATTCCCTGGATGATTCGTAGTGAATCCTGCCGCATTATTCCCATATTTTGTTTATTGTGTCATGAACAGAGCGTTTTGTCTGCGCTATGTAAGCTACCCTGTCACAGTTTTGTATACCTGTTGTACAGGCTCTGTTTCATATTTCTGTCTTGCTAGGCGAGAGATCCGTTATTGTATAGTACAAGTGTACTTGTGTGACTTGTGTTTGTACACTATGCCCTTAAAGTGTTAACACGTTTTAGGTCACCTGTTAACTGCTCACTGCCATTCAAGACACCACGCTCAGTCGCCATGCATTCGTCCGATACTGCTGCGGTTATTGGTACACTGTCACCCTGTAATCCTATTTTCTACTTATTATTTATTATGCAGCTAATCACGCACGAATCAATTCCGCACTGCCATGGTTAAAATTGTTATGTAAACAACCAATCACATGAACTCTAACAGCAAATGCTATGCACTTTTACCATTCAAGTCACTTAGTGCACTGACATGCCTAAATAGAGGTTCCTCTGCTCTACAAAACGCACGCAACGAAAATTTGTTGCACAAGGATGAAGAACCGCAGCATCCCTGTTGCGGGATATGCACGTAGAGCGCACAAACCGAAAGAACTGCGCGAGCACTCCTCAAGCACCATGCGTACACTGGCACACGCACGAACTCGGCGGACGGCCGACTAAATGTCGCGAAGGCCGCGCAGCGTAGAGTCCGACACCAGTCACACACTGCAAATAATCCTGACTACCTGGACTAACAGGATATTTTACGCCAACTGGATTCACGATTCACGTATGCAGTATCTACTAGCGAGTTATGCAGCGTATATGCGGTATCCATACGCGAACTAGAGAAACTATAACAAGAAGAAAGCTCATATCAGCGCAATATATCGCAACCCTGCCGAGGTGCCAAAGAAAATCGAAGTAGCCCGTCTCACATTGGACACGAAGTTCCTCTAACGACCATGAAATACCAATCACATGAGATAATACGGGGCAAAACACAATCGAGAACCTGAAGCGCAAGCGATAACAGCACAGTGTGGTGCGCGCAATATTGTATGGGTGCGCTGTAGCACAAGGCAAGGAAACAGCACAAGGCACTTGACCTCATCTCTTGCGCTACCGTACTCGTAATGAATCATTAACAAAGAGCCTGTATGCCAGTTCTCTTGTCTGCAACATTCTTGCGAAACGGGAGACTGAAATACCGCGATCACAGCTCTATAGGGGATATAGGCAAAGTACGCCGAGACAGCAATTCCCGCCTTTCTTCGCATCGTGACAAACTTGCTAAATGCACACATGACGGCGGACCCCGACGCCAGGCACACAAAAGCAACATTTCTTCTGTCTGACTTTCATCCGAATACTGAGGTACGTGAACGCCTTAATTATATCATCACTGAAAATGCGCCTCACATAGCGACATGAGAATCAGCAAATTAGTGCACTCCACTCAGCGCTCTCCTATGAAAAACTCAGCTGCTCTACAAATAAAACCATACAAACAAATCACTGCACCCGCAGTGCCAAGTAAGACAACAAAACACTGCAATACTTGCATGACAAAGGACAGCACAACAGAAAACAGGCAGAAACACACGACAGCGAAAAGCAAGCGCCATTACGAAACTATTCACAGGCCGTTTTCACGCGGGGAAGCCGGCACTGGCAGCCACGGCCACATGCTTGGTCATGCGACCGCTGTGGCGAGGGTTCCGCCACGTTGCGTAATATTGTTTCGTGTTATTTATAGCCTTCGAGATACCTTGCGCGTACAAATCTCGGAGGCAATGGGTTGTTGAAACGCCGCGGTGTGAGGGCTCGGTGTGCGCGTGGCGCGTTTCTATTTTTCATATGTGAATCATGTCGCGCCGAGCCAGACGCCGCCCTCTTTTCCGTTGTTCTTTCGCGCGCTGGGTCGTTTGCTCGATGCCACTCCGTCTCAAGCACGAGCGGTGAACTGGAAGTCGCCACTGTGCGTTTCGCTGGCCTTTCATTACCGCCCCCTCCCCTTCCTTTATTCCAGACGCTGCCACTGCCGCATTATTGTGGTTGCAGCGTGTTAAGAGACCATCGGCGCTTCTGAGCATGCGCGATCACACCACGCTATGCACCCAAGCGTGGCTAGCTCATACCGTTGACTTCCTGCAATATTAAAGCGCACAGATTTCTGTGTTCGGCTGCTTTTACGGTTGATCAGATGTCGGCGGTCAGTCACCGGACTGTTGATTCACAACGAAAACGTTAGTGGGTTCGCTCTCGCTAACTATAATTCCCTCGCATCTCTCTCGTTCTTTCGTTCCCTCACTCGTTCGGGCTATTCGCTTGCACTGACAATCACCGACGATGTATTCTGCACATTCTTTTCTATACATGGTGCTCACAGTAAAATGCGCCGCAACACTTCCTGCAGAACACCGTTCCTTGTAACGGCTGTACCGATGTATTCCTCCGGTGGCAACGCTCTTAAACTCGATACATTTATTTATGCGCAATACGAATAAAGCCTAATAAATACAGCGCGTAGATAATGCTTACAACTTGGAATAGGAGAAAAATTGAAATGTCATCGGTGAACCACATCTGAATTTGTAAGAAACTGCGAAAACAAAACGCGAAAAAAGTAATCACAAATCAATTAGGTCAGGCAGTGCGGTCAGGCAGTGCGCTCAGTGTGGAGGAGCTCTTCGAGTTTTGCTGCGTTTCCTTCAACAGCGACGTACGATGACAAGTGGCTCTATTCGACGATAGGGCGTGGTATAAATGAATTCTCAAAACGATGAGAGCGACATATTCGTCGTTTAACTTTGCGCTGGTGATCTCGGCGAGCAAAAATGGCTGCAAGGCACTGAAAGATAGCGTCAGAAAGGATTGGATGATGATACAGTTTATGAAAAAGCGAAAGCTATTGATGTTGTGGATCCGCTGTAAGAATCAGCACTAATGCCAGCATGGTCTACTGACTGACAGCGCTGCTCTCAGGTCGATGTGGAGCCGTTGTCCGTGTCAGGAAGAGTGGCTTCAATGTTAGTGCACTCCCGCTGCATTTCTTCGTGGTCTAAAACACTTCGAGTTGCGGTGTCAACTTCATTTTCTATCCTTCGTCTCTTCTGACGAGAGGTCAACACCACGAAAAGCTTCGTTTTTCTATCTGAACTCACGCTAATGCAATGCGAATACAGCAGCAATTGACACAACGGGTGCAGCTTGATATATGAATTCTCCCGCCAAGAACGGCACTGTCGAAAACCCGGCACGCTAGGTAATTGAACAGATACGGCTAGTCTTATGAAAGCGTTTTCGAAACCTATTCACCGCTCGTCTTTAAGCTGTCCTGCTTAAGACGTTTTTAATGCGTCGATATGAGTCAAAAATCTGTTTTAGACGTTGAATCCAATAATACGACGTTTCGAAGACTTCTGTGCTCCCTTGGGAACCCACACTTGTGATGTGGGTTCAATTCCGCTCCGCATCGGATAAACTTTAGGGACCTTTTAATGCTTGTGCATTCTTAGGGTGCCTCAAGCACTTTCCTGTGGCTTTCTGTCTATTATTACTTTGTATCTATGTATGCTTGTCGTATTTGTCGCGAATTGGTCCATGTTCTAGTACACTCTAGCTGAGGTAACAGTGTTCGAAAGCTACCATAGGCCCAACTTGGGTCACTGAGTATGTGGCAAGGTGTATACGTGCCGCTCTTGAACCAATCGTTTTCACACCGACATGGGTCACTAGGTAGACGCAGGACTAGGTAAGTACCGCTGTTTGAAGAAACTTTTTAACGCTGACTCAGAGCACTCGGTATGTGCCACTCGGTCATCGGTAGTCTCCAGTGAACCTCTTTGATGCCAACTTTCGTCACTGGGTATGGGCCAGTAGGCGCGTGCTGCTCTTTTATTTATTTATTTATTTATTTAATTATTTATTATTTATTTATTTATTTAATTATTTATTTATTTCAAATACCTTAAAGGGCCATTTAAGGACATTGGGTAAGGGGGGACACAAATGAAGTGTTTCAACTGGACTAATGGATATAAATAATAATACATGCAGTCACAAGATAAGTAAAGCAAACTTCAAGAGATGTTTGGCTGGGCTAAGCTTTCAACAGCGTAAACACAGTAATATACTGATACACATAAAAAATGCAAAATACAATTATGAAAAACAGGGAAGGAAAGCAGGCCAATAACATCCTTATACAATGTTTCTACAGGAAGCTTTGCAATTCTTCGCGAAAGGCGTCACGATTTGTTAAGCACGCAATGTGATCAGGAAGACTGTTCCATACGGTTATGACACGTGGCAGTGATGATGCGTTAAATGACGGCGTATTACCAAATAAGCGCATGAAACTATGGATATTGTTTAGGCGACGTGACGTGCGCGCTGGTGCTTCATGGGGCAACACATGAGGTCGATTACTACGAACGTATCTATGGAAAGGGCCAAGAAGACTTATCGTGCGACGAGTTTCAAGTGGCTGGAGCGCAATACCTGCTTTAATCTTAGTTACGCTGCAAGTTCTGTCGTAGTTACTTGTGATGAAGCGCGCTGCTATATATCGAATTGATTCTAGCATATAAACTAAGCAATTTTGATAGAGTGCCCATACTGATGACGCAAATTCTAATTGTTGGCGAACAATAGTCAGATATGCTAATTTACGAACTGTAGCAAGGGATTTACGCAAGTTCCGTTGGAGATAACCCAGAGTTCTTGAAGCTTTCGCGCAGGTAGCTGTTATGTGTGTGCTTCAGGAAAGATTAGTAGTTAAATACCAAGGTACTTATAGGACGATGTCAGAGGGACGGCGGTGCTATTTATGACGTAAGAAAAGCGAGAGCTTGAATGTTTTCGTGAGAACTACGTAACTTTACGTTTGTATGAGTTCAGGGTCATCTGCCATGTACTGCACCAGAAAATGACAAGGTTAATGTCATTATGCAATAATAAAAGGTCGTCAGATGTTGTTATCGTACGGTATAAAATGAAATCGTCTGCTAAAAGCCTTATCTGCGATGATATGTTTTGTGGAAGATCGTTAATGAAAATTAAGAAAAGAATAGGACCAAATACACTGCCTTGCGGTACGCCAGAATTAACGTCAGAAATAAGCGATGAGTGGTTATTAACAACAGGGAACTGCTGCCGCAAGGAGAGAAACTTTCGGAGCCAAGATAAAGTTACTGAATCTAGTCGGAGCGCGGATTAGCGACACGATCAAACGACACGAACACAATTAGCGACACGATAAAATGCTTTCGAAAAATCTAAGAATACACCGTCAGTATGCTGTTTGTTATTCATGCTGAATGTAATTCTTTTGTGAATTCGAGCAACTGAATTTCACAAGGTAACGCTTTTCTGAATCCATGCTGGTTGAAATAAAAGAAGTCGTTTGATTCTAAATGGCGGTGGATATGCGATGCTATGATTTGCTCCAGTAGTTTACAGCAGATGCATGTTAATGAGATGGGACGGTAATTTCGTGGAGAGATAGAGACAGAAAACACTTTATTTGCACCCTTCAGAGAGTATGGGTGATCGGGGTGAGACGCAGCTCCTCCTTTCACCGTCTACTTCGCCCCTTGACGTCGGCCGGAATCAGTTGGCTTCCGGTGGCAGCCTGGGCCTGACAGATGACTTGTTTTTGGGCTTGTTCTTCCTGGCTATGGAGGGAGGATTCCCATGACTATTTGTTCCCATGTAGACCGTTTAGCACTGGGCAAGCGCAGATCATCTGATTCAGGGTCACTATGCCTTCAGAGTTTTCGCATTTGGAAGAGTGCACCTCAGGATGCCATTTGTGTAGGATATACGGGATTGGGAAGGTACCCGTATGCAGTTTTCGCCAGATTACTTCTTCCTTCTTTGTGAGAAATCTATGGGGGGGGGGGGGGAGGAGGAAGGGTTCTCCTGCCCATTATATAGTGTTGTAGAATTTCTCTGTATGTGGTTAAGTCTCGCTTTTTGGACAGGGAGTAGTCTGCCTGTGCTGGGGCCCGGTGTGTGAGTCCTCTGGCAATCTCGTTGGCGATCTCGTCCCCTGTGAGTCCACTATGGGCTTGGCGACCATATTATTCTAATTAAGTCATTGGGTACGTTCTCCTTGCCTGCTTGCAGAATTTTGGCGGCCTCTTTGGACACCTTACCAGTGTCATAGGCTTTGAATGCAGTTTTAGAATCGGTGAGGATTATTCTGGTTGATGGGGTTTTGATTGCCAGGGCAATCGTTGCCATCTCTGCCTCCTCTGATGAAGAGTGTCTCACGCTACAGCTCGTGAGGCACTCTTCACCAGAGGAGGCAGAGATGGCGGCGATTGCCCTGGCAATCACAAACCCATCAACCAGAAATCCATCAACCAGTGGAGAGTGCTTGTTATCACCCTTGAATACAGGGACAACTTTTGCAATTTCTCAGTCCAGGGGCTGTTCGCCAGATGATAAGGATTGCGTAAAAATATGGCACAAAATTTGGCTTGAAATTGTAACGGTATTCAATGAACATCTTCAACGCCAACTTGGGTAATTATCTATGTGCCACTGGGAATGTGCTGCTCTGCAGTGACGAAAACGGTCGCTTGAATTTATGTGATACTGAGAGGAGCAGACCCCACGTCATGAGGGTTCTTCAAGGACAGCAACTCGACTCATTTCTAGACTGCGCCACAAATCAGTGGGTATGTGCAACTCTTCATCGAAGGTCTCGCCAACTTGGGTCACTCAGCGTGTGCCGCTCTACGCTATTTGTAATTTATACTCTAAACCTATCAATTTCCTGCTATCATGGCTGTAGTGTCTTTATGGCGTGAAACATTTTTAAAATTGCGTAGCGGGAGTCCCTTTCTAAAAGCACATGTAACGAAAACATATGATATTATGATTATATATTTGTAACCATAATGCCCATGCCCCTTAGCTTGAGATGGCTGTGTAGAGGACAGAAGCGTACACTGATGGCGCTGTTGTCACTCCAAGCATGACGCAGTTGGGGAGAGCTCGGCAGTACTTTCTCAACAGAGCACACTCAGCCAAAGAAGGTGTAATTCATCAAAGTCAACCCTGTGCTCATCTCGTGTTCTGGACGTACAAGTGTGCAATTTCTAGTAGGAATTTCACACTTGCTCAGTGAAGGCACTTGACACGCACGGCTCAGAAGTGACGTTAGAAGACTCGGGCTGCAAGAGAGGAATGCATGTTTGCGCCCACCCCATTTGTCCACGGCGAGGCCACTACGAATAGGGAGCGAACACGATTGAAAGTTCAGAGCGTGGGACCCCCACTAGCTGTACATAAGTTAAGCATGTATGCTTTTTATTGCGTGAATGTTTGTTGTATGTTTTACTTTGATATCGCCATGAAGAGGAAAGACATCGCTACGCGTTCAGACGTGCGTCGCGTGCGCAGATGCTGCCACTGTCTCGCCACCCATGACGCAATCAGGGCTAAATTTAGGCTCGCGCATTGGACTCGTATAGCCGAAGGTCAGCAGTGTAATTTTGCATTTGAGCAGGAATGGTCTTCTTAGAGAGCTGACTATGGCCTTTCAGGTATATTTCATCAAACTAAAAATGGTTTTCATCAGAATTTATAAGGCCAGCAAGTGTGCACTTTGTTGCAGAAATTTCGCGCTTGCTCGTTTATTGGCCCACTACGTTTCACTTGTAGGGTCTACAATGACGTTAAGAGCGCAAGACAAGGGGATATCCAACCCTTAGACCGTGGCGGAACGTGTCTGTCTCCAAAGAAATGATGATGATTTATTTGCACCCCCTTTGAGATGGGGCGGGGACAAATAGTCCCTAGCCTGATTGAGTTATTCAGGTATGCTATACATGTTTTTCATTCGAGCATTTTCGCATTTAAAGTGCAAAATGCATTTAAAGGATTGCAAATCATCATGAGTGCAGCGGGGCTTGACCAGCGCAAGGCAGTCTGGGCACCACCAGTAGGGGGGTCATTTTGATTACTCGAGTCACCAAACACCCGCGGGAACACAAAGGGGCCCACTAACTATTGGGAGTTAGCATGATTGCAAAGTTAACCCGAACGCTCTCTCAAGTGGCATAGGTTAGGCGTGCTCACAGTCTCGTTAATGAAGAAATGCAACTTGTGCAGTTCGTAGCGACAAATCTGCGCCCTAGTGCCGATACATCATCTGCAGCACATACTGGACGTTTCACGTACCGCGCAGGCGGCTGCGTGCCTTCTCGAGCGAACCCAATTATTTTATTTTTGAAACTATCTCTCAATACTTTAGGTAAATAGTGCTACACGTCATTATAACAAATTAACTCGAAAATCACAATTCAAATCGTCTAAAGCGCGACAATCAATATGAATAAAACAATTTTTCTACCTACCTATAGGGAGTGAGCATGATTGCAAAGTTAACCCGAAGGCTCTCTAAAGTAGCATAGGTTAGGCGTGCACGCAGTCTCGTTAATGACGAACTGTAACACCTCATTATATCAAATTAACTCGAAAATCACAAGTCAAATCGTCTAAAGCGCGCCACTGAATATGAGTAAAACAATTTTTCTTCCTGGAACACTATTCAAATGCGTGTTATATCAGTAAATAACGACAAATATGCATATATTTTTTATAAGCATAGTTGTACGTACCTTTCCTTTGGGTAGGTATAACGGCTCCTGTTCTTCGCGGTTGCTCTTTTATATCTTACGTTCACTCTATGCTAGACCAAAAATTATGTTCACCTCAGCCAATAAGAATTGCTCTTTCACAATCCCTCCTCTGGTATTCAAGAAGCATCGATCATTCTTTAACATTAAGTGCATCCCTATGACGGCGGAGCTGTGAAAAAGTATGCATAAATGTTTACGTTAACATTTACGCCTATTTTTTACAAGACTTACAAGTGCGACTTGTAAGTTCTTGAACTGAATTCCTAGGTTTAAGGTGCCAAAACCACGATTTGATTATGAGCCACGCCGTAGTGGGGGACTCCGGATTAATTTTGACCACCAGGGTATCTTTAACGTGCCCCCAATGCACGGGGCACGGGCGTTGTTGCCTTTCGCCCACATTGAAATGTGGCCGCCACAGCCGGGCTTGATCCCGCGACCTCATGGTTAGCAGCGAAACACTATAGCCGCTAAGCCACCGCGGCGGGGTGTAACTTATTATTATACTTGCTTCAGTATTTGTAAAAGTTTCTTGGTGGTGCATAATACGGGGATAGTGCTGGTTATCCGTGCATAAGTAATGGTCAAATTTGTTTATAATATCAGCTGGATTTAGGAGAAGGAAAACTCCAACCAAAATTTATTTTAAAATTTTAATTGATTTTAAAGTTTCAAATTTTTATTTTTTTTTAATATTTCAAAATGTATAACCGTGTCACCAAGCGCGATGTCTATCCATTGCCACGCATCGAAGACGCATTGGATCGTCTACAACATGCAAAGATTTTACAGCGTAAGCTGGTATGGGCTCATTCCAATAACAGTTTCAGTTCGCGATGGTGTCCGCCGCCAACGGCGGCCGTGTCCGTAACCGCTATAGCCGGAAATGCGAAAAAAAGCACCGGGTTCTCCCCGGGATCAAATCCGCGCCCGCTGCGTGGGAGTCAGATGCTCTACCACTGTACTACGCAAGCGCTTGCTGTCAGGCAGCGGAAAATTCCCTATAAACGCGCTCTAGGCAGGCGCGCTGACGCAGACGACGAGATGCGATTCAGACGAGGCGCGCAATTAACGCGATCCCGAGCTTCCGCTAGTATGGTGGCGCCATCTAGTTAAGGTGCCTGCAAACCACGGAGGAAGATTATTTAGGAGTTGAAACTCCCGTCAGCGCCGGCGCGTGTGGGCGACCAGATAAAGTCCCATTGCTTTGCGCCGACGGGGGCGCATGCAGTGGCGGCGCTTTGCGGAGGGTCAGTGCAAACCGCAGAGAAAAAAAAAATTACTCCATCTCCCGCTAAAGGGAACCATGTGTGGATGCGAAGCAGCGGGGAGATGGTTAGCTTGAGCGGGAGATGGTTTCGCGGCAGCGGCCCGAGCGCTCATCGCGGCGCTGCACAGGAGGGAGAATGAGGCATGCGCGCTCCGTCATTTTCATACCGCGGAACTACCGTGGCGCCCCCAGCGGAGTATGCAGCTGTCGCACCACCTGTCGTGCGCGCCGTTCGGGATTCCTAGAGGAGAGAAAGGGGGAAGTGTAGGAGAGAGAGGGGGAGGGGACGCGCATGTAATTGCCACCTGCAAGAAATGCTTCGCATTAAAAAATTGCTGCGGCTTAGCTCAGCTCATTCTGGATATGCAAAGCGAAAGCTTGGTTTAGCCTGAATAAGTCTTCGTTTCACTTGGTTAGCCTTTGATTTAGCTGTAATTATTATACTTAGGTACACACTTATCGATATAAGCCAGGTATAAATTATAAGCCCACAAGTCCAAGGGTTTTGCAACCCGAACGGCTAGCTCTTCCTCAGTCTCCGACTATGGCTTCGCGTGCTTGGAATTCCGAACCCTCTCCAGTGAAGCGGTTCGCTGGGAGAAAGACGCGTGTCAGACGCCGTTTGCGGCGTGGTCAGACGCCGGTAAGACACCGCGGGGTGGTCAGACCATAGAGAAAGAAACGCTGCCAACCAGCTGCGGCGGTTGATAGGCAACGGCTCAGCTTGCGGTGCTGCCACCGGCCACAGCGAAACGGCGAGAATGCGGTCAGTGTAGCTTTCGCTGCTAAAAAATCACCGCATATCCATGACGTGAATGATGATGAGTGGGCGGAGCACCGGGGGATCATTCGGGTAAACCAGAGCTACGGAAGAGAGAGAAAGAGAGCGCGCGTCGGGAATGAGCGCCCTTGTGCACCGCAGCGCCCCTAGCTACGGACGAGAGAGAGAGACAGAGAGCGAGAGCAGCGCGTCGGGAACGAGAGAGAAAGAGAGCACAGCTGCTGCCTCTAGCGGGAGCGGCGAGTACTAGCGTGGCTATAATGGCGCGACGGCTTGACGGGGGACAAGGCTCGACCCTAAGGAGCTTCGCCCGTAAAAAAGCAGACGCTCGGGCATGCAGCTCGGGTGCGCTCTCTTCGGCGGCGGCTGTCTTCAGCTCAAAACAGATGACAAGCAGACGACGCGGACGTTCGCTTCAGCGGGAACGCCATAACGTTGAATTTGTGCGCCCTTACGTCAAACAGCAACTGTCCTTGTCGGTGTCTTTTCGAGGGCCGTAATACTAACAGCACTGCTACGCGCAGTGTGCCCTTCTTTGCTAGCCTATGGGGCGCAGGTGGGGCTCGCGAGTGGCCTCAGCAGAACTTGTCAGGCGACGGGCGCGCGGCCGAACGGGAGCAACACACGTGACCGGTTACCCTGGCAACAATAGCGGCGATACTTTCTTTCTCCGCCGCCAGGTGGCGACAGCCTGATAGTGGCTCCGCGGGCTTGTGACCTTTTCTGGTCGCAGAAACCAGCGGAGTTTCCACTCCTAAATAATCTTCCCCCGTGCTGCAAACGCAGCGTGCCCGACATGAAAGTTGCATATAGGAGTTGCATGCTTCACCTAACTGGACCTGGTCAACTCAAGCAGGCTATGTGACTATTTGTCACCAGCCCGTTTTGAAGATTCCAATAAACAATCGTGGAAAAAAATTATGGGGTTTTACGTGCCAAAACCACGATCTGATTATGAGGCACGCCGTTTCCGGGGGACTCCGGAAATTTGGACCACCTGGGGTTCTTTAACGTGCACCTAAATCTAAGTACATGGGCGTTTTCGCATTTCGCCCCCTTGAAGATGCGGCCGCCGTGGCTGGGATTCGATCCCGCAACCTCGTGCTTAGCAGCCCAACACCATAGCCACTAAGCAACCACGGTGGGTTAAAGAGCCATGATCATCTTCATGAACAACAACAACGTACCGTGCCACGGGTCAAGGGATGAGAGATGTGCGCCACGTATTCTGGATAACTCTTTGGTACACGCTATGGCGTCTCCTCGCAAGGAACGAACCGCTGCTGAAGAAGCGAATCGTAGAGCTACGTCTGCGGCTACAACCAGACATCATTGGGCGCAGCAGACTGCTGTGCAGAGAGCATGACAAGCCGCAGCTCACCGTCAACGTCGGGCGGTTAGTTCAGATCGTTCTCGTCAAAACGAGGGGAAGAGATGGCCGCGTTGTGCGTGGTGCCGAAATTGGAGCTACTCTTGAGCCGCTCCACCAGCTTACATTGTGACTGTCCTGCGTGTGCAGCCCAAGCCTTTGACTTTTTTTTTTCTTCGTAGGATCTTAAATCCAGGTGTTGGCAAATGGAAGTTGATGAACAGGATCGTGAAAAAACAGCGTTGCGGCACATTTTCCCCGCGCAATACCTGAGTGCTCTTTGCATGTTTTGTCAGGCTACTCGAACGACACTCCCGCACTTGTTGTGGGAGTGTCCTGTTATAGCAGCGAAAATGGCAGTAGCTCCGGAGGCTTTTGCGTCGAGGTGGGCTGCCGCTCTACGCAGCTTCAACCTCATGACACAAAAGTGGGCAGTCCAGCGGGCCCGGGTGGCGACGACGAGGCAAGGCCTCGAAGTCCCCTCATGGGAGACCTGAGCCCGGGACGTTAAACTTCGCCGAATTTTTAATAAAGTTGTTTTCATCCATCCATATGTGACACCCGACTGGCCTTATGAGCTCAAAGTTCTCCCTTCGGTCTCTGTTCACCTTTGAGCTATGATGTATTCCAGGGGCGTAGCCAGAAATTTTTTTCGGGGGGGGGGGGGGTGTTCACCGGCCCGACCGGGGGGGGGGGGGGGGGGTGGCAAGCGTCTGCTTTCCTCTACGTGACGTGATCGATAATAAATATCGGTAGTTTAAGCAGACTCTATACATGTATGTCAACGACATGGGACCCCCCCCCCCCCCCTCGCGTGTGCTTGTGAAGAAAGGAAGTAAAAAGTAAAGTAAGCTCAGTAAAATACAGGAAGTACGACAGGTACAGTGGGCGTTAGGAGCAACGGTCCAGCATCGCGCCACTGAATGGACCAGTCTTCGAAAACGCATCATTGAGACGACCCGCCCGATCGGAGAAGACATCATTAATTGTTAATCTTCGTTAAGCGTAGATGGCGTCGTCCTCGTCGGGGCGAAGTGCGTTTCACAAGTCAAGGCCGGCTATACACGTGAAAATGCATGCGCACTCCCATAGCAATAGCTTGTTCGCTGCGTCTTTGCGCTAGAAAACTTAAGTACGCGCAAGAACGCGTAAGGCTTTTTTTTTTCCGAAGCTTTCGTCGCCCTGCTCCCTCATACGAGAGGGTTGCCTTTTCCTGCGGCAAGTGCATGGGCCGCTGTGTCTTCCGCTGTGTGCGAGCGTGCAGCTCATTTGCCTTTACGTCAACAGATTCAGAATGTGTACAGAATATTTCACCGCAGAGCATAGATATGGCATGTGTACGCATTTTAAGTAGTGCGTGCAACTCATTTCTGCTTCACTTACGCCGGTGCAAACAGGAAGCGGCCTCGTACCTCACAGAATCTCGACTGTTTGGTGTACTAGTGATGCAGGAATGAACTCCGGTCTTGCTCAGTGCATAGTGAACATAATTAATTTCTCAGGACGCGTGAACTCCGACGAGAACTGTCAGCGCCATGCAACAAGAGTTTACTTACGCTGTACTGCGCACAACAGTAATCCATGCTTGTCGGCTGTCTGTTTCGTGCATTCTGTTGCGAGTCGGTGGAATTTCACTGCTGGCATCAACCCCTTCGTGTGTACATTGCTGGTTTGGGATTCCACAACACAACAGCAACTACCAGCCTTGCGTAATTGCTGGTTTGGGATTCAACACAACAGTAACTACCAGCCTTCCCTAGGGGCGCAATCGCAAACAAGAGACGTTTCGCGCGCAGACTAAGGCTACGTTCACAATTGGGAAGCGGCAAGCGGGCGGAAAGGCCAAATCGGCCGGAAAATCTTTTCCGCGCATGTCCAAGTTGTTCACATTTGTTTTGCTACCGCCGCTGCCGCTTTCGTCCACATCCATCTAGTCTGCGTACGTTTGTCGGCGTGGTGGCGCTCATTATCGCATTATTTAGAGCGGTATGTTCTTTCATTGACCAACCGTCATCAAAAGTGATCACTTTGCGCAACTTCGCGTATCATCTGCGACCTTCGGTAAATTCTTCGTTGGCGTTCCGTGATTCTCCTCACACGGGCGCGGTAGCGCTGAGTCACAGGTTGGTGCTTAGGCGTGATTATATTTCTTTAATACCTTTTATTTACAAGTTGTAATAACATTTCATCATTTCGTATTATTGTCGGCGCCTCCAGGACACCAAAGCGGCAACGGGAACACCAAAGCTAAAACCCTGGCTGGCCCTTGTGTTGGGGCTCGCCAAAGCCTGCGCGTCCTACGTGAGATATACGCTCCCAATCTATCGTCGCGACGAGAAAAGCACCCGGTGACTTCTACAACATACCGTGCACGTGCGAGGAGAATTATAGAGCGCCAACGAGGAATCTGCCTAACTACTGTCTGCCATGGAAGTGGAAGAAGAAATGGCTTTTATACTTCTACCTACTTGTTTTCTAGAAATGGACAATGGATAAACGGAGACGCGGACACCTCGGAAACGGTGGTGATGGGTTCGCCTGGCTTTGCAAAAGCGCGAGAAGTTGGGTCACGCCAAGGCTTCGTTGCCGCACCTCCGGTCGCGCGACATTGAATACTATCGCGAGTATTGCTGACAGTACGTTTTAGTGCCACGCTTGTCGTAGAGCAAGGGCTGGTTCTTGATCGCGTCGATCAGCATTACAGCCTACACTTTTGGTGCCATGTTCAATTAAATTTCGACCGGTTGTTTACATGCTAGTGTAGCTTCCGGTCGAGCAGAACGACTTTCCGCCGCGTTTCCGCTTCGCCATAGCGAAAAAATCGGTCCGAGACCGATTTGGCTCGCCGCTTTTTTTTCTGCCTGTTTTGCCGACTAGGCGGGTGGATTTTTGCAAGATTTTTCCGCTTCCGACAGCTCCGAGACCAAGTGTGAACGTAGCCTAAGATCCTGCGCGAGCGCGGCCTAACCGGCACCTGAAGGGAAGTGGCGGAAATGTATACCGGGAATATCGACCACCTGGGGTCTTTAACGTGCACCTAAATCTAAGTAAACGGGCCTCGAGCATTTTCACCTTCATCTAAAATGCGGCTGCCGCATTTGTTGCTTCAGAATGCGGCTGCCACATTCTCGCCCAAAACCTCAGAGAGTGTCAAAGCCTTGACAAACACCGTGACAGTTTTTTTCCATATGCAGAAATGATTCGCTGTAAATTGCCAAGCCAAACAGAAGCGCCCAAGAATGAAATTGTGATAGTAGCACCGGTTCCTTGACTTATGTTTGTGCGAAGCGACGAGTACAAAGGGTGGGTAAGTGGGGCGGGGGGGGGGGGTGCGGAAAAAATTTCGGGGGGGTTTGAACCCCCCCAACTGGCTACGCCCCTGATGTATTCCGTGCATGCTGAAATGGCAAACCTGCCTCGTATACTTGGTAGACCTCGTCGTGTTCTCGAGCACGTTTGACGAACCCCTCGCATGACTCGAGATCATCCTCGATGCGATCCGCACTGCCGACCTCACCATCAAGCCTGAAAAATGCTTCTTCGGGTTCTAAGAGCTCCAATTTCTTAGCCATGTCGTTGGTCCTAAAGGCGTCCGACCAGACCCTGACAAGTTAGTTGCCGTCGCCGAGTTTTCACCACCCACAGACAAGAAGGCTGTTCATAGCTTCCTTGGTTTGTGCGCATATTATAGGCGCTTCGTCGAGGGATTCTCTAGAATTGCTGAGCCTCTGACACGGCTTACACGCGACGGCGTGCCTTTCATTTGGGCGGACGAGCAACAGCAGTCGTTCAATGAATTGCGCCAGCGTTTGCAAGGTGCCCAATACTTGCTCATTTCGGCGCTGACACAGAAATTCATACTGACACCAGCAATGCGGGTCTCGGTGCAGTTATTGTGCAGTGGCAAGATGGTGCGAAACACACTATTGTTTATGCAAGTCGCAGTCTCACCAAGGCTGAGAAAGACTTCTCAACCACTGAAAAGGAATGCTTAGCGGTTGTGTGGGCAATTAGTAAATTCCGACCCTACTTATACGGCAGACCCTTTAAGGCTGTCAGTGATCACCACGCCCTGTGCTGGCTTGCCAACCTCAAGGATCTTCAGGCAGACTAGCCCGTTGGAGCCTGCTGTTACAAGAGTACGACATTACCGTTGTTTACCGATCTGGAAAGAAGCACAGCGACGCTGATTGTTTGTCAGCGTCGCTGTGCTTCCTCGCAAGGAATTTTGGTCTCTACAAGGTTACACGCCACCTCAGTGACGTAACCTACGAAGTCGTTCCCTGCAGTTCCGACCCGGGTTCATTCCGTCGTCGTCCTCGCGCTTAAGTTGTTCATGTAGTGCGCATGAAACCATACCATGCGCGTACGTGAACGTCCAGATGCACCTCAGAAGCTCCATTTCTTGCCGTCGACTTCGCTGACAGGACTTTTTGGCGCGACTGAGACGGTTGCGTTTCGCATGGGGGGCAATTCACACAGTGGTGGGGCTTCCACACCATGGGACGCCGCGCGCGAAGGTCGGCGCCGTGTAAGACGATGAAGCGCGTAACCTGCTCGTTCTTCCTCTGGCCCGCCATTAAAGGGCCGCGTCTATTTTCAAGCCTCCGTCATCAGCCTGCGTTACAATATATATTTAGCTCATAGAGGCGCTTCTAAACGAGTCTTATTTTAGATTAGCGAGCCTTCCGCCACGCACACACCGATTTCTATAGAAAGGAGCAGCGGCACATAAGCCTACTTCTTGTTTGTGGAGGTTCTTAGCTCGCACATGTGATGACGAGAAGGTTTACGTCTATAATAAGCAGCCATTTACGTAGTTTAAGCGATGCACTTGTAAGGCAGTTCCAAGCTTCCCGGAATGCGGTTGCAGAAGAGCATGGATCCGCCATTCTGCCGACAAACTGGATTGTAGGCGCGAAAGTCTGATGCAGCTGTAGACACTTCGTTGTGTAGTTCGCTCGGGATTTCAAGAGAAATCCAAGCTTTAGATGTTTCTTTTCTATTCTTATTGTTCTTTTTCATGTTTGTATCACACACGGTACGTGTATTAAAAAATCAGCACAACAAAACAACGTCATTGTTCAATAAATTTTATGGGTGGTCAGTACTGTCTTTGAATCACGCCGGAGATTTGGGCAGACAATAAAAGGATATACAGAAAAATTGGAGATCCAAATCAATCTGCAGTGGCTCTTCATCCTGTCTCTATGAAGGTTTGATCGCGAATTTGGAAATTTTTACAAGCTTTAGATTCTAAATTAGGACCACACCATTTAAACGCACTTGTCGACACTTGTTTATAATTGACGAGTTAGCGTTGCTTTCTCGAAAACGTGCACAGGCATGGTTTGTGTCTTCCTTCTTTTCCGCCACCTTGCGACCTTTTAGTTCTTCATACAACGATAGGAGGCAACACATCAAGGAAAAGAAATACAGGTGAAAGGCAAGAGCGTCACTCGCAACTAACTTTATTCCGAGAAAGCATCGCAATATATAGTTCCACGTATCACCCCACCCAGATGAGACAAACGAGAAAGCATCGCAATATATAGCTGAGCTAACACATGCGCGGCAAGGTTCCACGTATCGGGGATACGTGGAACTTTGCCGCGCATGTGTTAGCTCAGCTATATATTGCGATGCTTTCCCGGAATAAAGTTAGTTGCGAGTGATGCTCTTTCCTTTCACCTGTATTTCTTTTCCTTGATGTGTTGCGTCCTATCGTTGTATGAAGAATGTACCAACTAGCCCAACAACAAGTTTTATTAAGACCTTTTAGCTGATGACACTTGTGTTGCCCTTTTTGTTCACACTGTATCCGTATCTTCTACGCCTAACCTTTCAGATCATGAACCCTTAGGTGCGGTCGTCAGCACACGCACCAAGTCCACTCGCTTGTTCGAAAGTTGGAATTGCTAGATCTTTCTTTGTGCGTCAGACGGATTCTGCGAAAGTGCCCGCACTTTGCTGCTCAGCGAACGTCAATAAAATTTTATCCGCTGATGCTTCCGCGTGCCGTGCAAGTGATTGAAATTGAAACCTCACACAAAACTGCCGAGCGTGGACAGGAAAGGAGAGGTCATGTGTTTTTTTATCTGATAACAATAACAAATCACCAGCCCTTCCCCTGTAGAGAAAATGGGGGTAAGCGAAGCTTGTCGTGTGTGTATCTGGCCTTCCTGGTGATCTTCTTTCCTTCTCTCTTTCTCTCTCTCAGTTTCTTTCTCTCTTTTTGCTTCATCTTTCTCTCTCTCTTTCTTCTTGTCCCTGGTATGTGCCATTGAGCTTGGACCCTTTCTGCACTACCACCAGGATCGGCCCACTTTTCAGCGTGACACCACCACCACCACCACCACCACCTTGTGAGCCTATAAAGCTTCGCATAATAGCTCACGGTGTCGCCTGAAGGGCGGAGTATTGCCAGCGGTACCAAATTTTAGCGTTGCGCTCGACCTCCTCGGACAGTGTTCTAACTATACGCGGGTGCGATACGTTGGCGCGACCGAGAGCACTAGGCGACTCCTGGTGGGCAGAAGGCACAGCGAAATGGCGCCTATGAGGCGTCTGACAACACTTGCAGGCGTTGCAGGGGTGGCACCTCCGTCGGACACGTGATGATACCGTCGTATAATTGTTGGTGTTAAGGAGCGCCCAGGAATATTTTATCCCTTTGGAGGGTTTACCCCCCTTTCCGCTCAGACCAGTTGGTACATACAAAATCGAAGCAGGAACACTAGTGTGCTTGTAATTATGTGTGCACAACGCTGATGTCAGCAGCGGAAACATCAAAGAATCCTCCACTTATGCCCGATTCCCACCGTATGCCTAAGAACCTGTTCGCATTACTATTATTATTATTACCTGAGAACTAAACCTTTATGAATATGTCATTTGTAATAAATATTGCTATTATACAGATTAGGGGCTACAAAGACAACGAAGAAACGTGGACGCACCGTCACGTGCCATACTTTAAAGGCTTCAACAACAATGGCATCAAACGCTCAACCACTTCTCCGACGAAGCTACACTCCATCTCAGAAGGTCGTTGCAGCACTGCGAAGATGCGAGGCATACACAGGCAATATACTTGCGCAGCAGTGTATAGTTCCGGGCGTAACTGGCTGATTATTGGCTAAGTAGAGAGTTTGTATTTTTGCTCACTACGTGACACGAACAGCGATACGTAACACGTTAGGACCTTCGCGCATGCATGTCGTACAGCGTGTACTAATGTGTCAGCTACCGCCGGTAACCGTAATAGCCACCCTGACCGTGGCAACATGGTAGCGCTTGTACAGAGCCGACCACCCGCTTCGATACCAATTCGCACTTATTACTGGCAGCCCACCTTGTCAGCATGAAACAAGTGGAAAAATTTGTCGTTGCTAAGTCACATCTCAATCTGAGGACAAATGATTAGGTATGTTTAGTCGTAGTTATTGAGATCGGATGTTTGTTTTCACGCTCCTAGGACTACAGACACGGCACCAAGCCGTAAAACTGGTTTGATTTGTACTTAGCAGATGGCACCACAGAATTAACATTTTTAATTCGTTGACGATGTGGAACGCTATAAAAGCCTAATTATTCACTGCATCATTAATTTACTACCCTGCTGTAGCATGGTACGTGAAGACGGTAGCGAGTAAACACAAAGTAGACGCTGAAAAGACGGTGTGGCGCAGGTGAACATTTGTAAGGGCATTCGACCGTACTATTTGCTAAGAAGGCTGCACGGTAACTGCTAGGAAAGCCTACAGGTCAAGCGAAGCCCTGCAGTCGCATGCATTTAAACGCGGCTTACGGTTACGGCGTCGAAACGTTGTTCGTGTGAATCCACCAACCATGGAGCGTGTAAGTATCGCAAGCAGACGCTGAGCAGACGACGCGGCGCGGATGAGCACACTTCGAGGGACATTCGGCCTTTCTATTGGCTAAGAAATCATGTAGCTGCCGCAATGCTGCAACCAACTTGTGAGATGGAGTATAGGCCAGCGTTCTACTTTCAGCTGCTGACATCCGCGTTGTGCACACATAATTATAAGCACACTAGTGTTCCTACTCCAATTTTGTATGCACCAACTGGTCTGAGCGGAACGGGGGGTAAACCCTCCAAAGGGATAAAATATTCCTGGGCGCTCCTTAACGCCAACAATTATACGACGGTATCATCACGTGTCCGACGAAGGTGCCACCCCTGCAACGCCTGCAAGTGTTGTCAGACGCCTCATAGCCGCCATCTCGCTGTGCCTTCTGCCCAGCAGGAGTCGCCTAGTGCTCTCGGTCGCGCCAACGTATCGCACCCGCGTATAGTTAGAACACTGTCCGAGGAGGTCGAGCGCAACGCTAAAATTTGGTACCGCTAGCAACAATCCGCCCTTCAGGCGAAACCGTGAGCTATTATGCGAAGCTTTATAGGCTCACAAGGTGGTGGTGGTGTCA
Organism: Dermacentor silvarum; assembly: GCF_013339745.2. Classification (NCBI taxonomy): domain Eukaryota; kingdom Metazoa; phylum Arthropoda; class Arachnida; order Ixodida; family Ixodidae; genus Dermacentor; species Dermacentor silvarum. The sequence continues at coordinate 107,582,326 of NC_051158.1, read as the reverse complement.
CGCTGAAAAGTGGGCCGATCCTGGTGGTAGTGCAGAAAGGGTCCAAGCTCAATGGCACATACCAGGGACAAGAAGAAAGAGAGAGAGAAAGATGAAGCAAAAAGAGAGAAAGAAACAGAGAGAGAGAAAGAGAGAAGGAAAGAAGATCACCAGGAAGGCCAGATACACACACGACAAGCTTCGCTTACCCCCATTTTCTCTACAGGGAAGGGCTGGTGATTTGTTATTGTTATCAGATAAAAAAACACATGACCTCTCCTCACCTGTCCATGCTCGGCAGTTTTGTGTGAGGTTTCCATTTCACTCACTTGCACGGCACGCGGAAGCATCAGCGGATAAAAATTCACTGACGTTCGCTGAGCAGCAAAGTGCGGGCACTTTCGAAGAATCCGCCTGACGCACAAAGAAAGATCTAGCAATTTCAACTTTCGAACAAGCGAGTGGACTTGGTGCGTGTGCTGACGACAGCACCTAAGGGTTCATGATCTGAAAGGCTAGGCGTAGAAGATACGGATACAGTGTGAACGCAAAGGGCAACACAAGTGTCATCAGCTAAAAGGTCGCAAGGTGGCGGAAAAGAAGGAAGACCCAAACCATGCCTGCGCACGTTTTCGAGAAAGCAACGCTAACTCGTCAATTATAAACAAGTGTCTACAAGTGCGTTTAAATGGTGTGGTCTTAATTTATAAAGCTTGTAAAAATTTCCAAATTCATTATGAAACCTTCATAGAGACAGGACTAAGAGCCGCGGCAGATTGATTTTGACCTTCAAATTTTTCTATATCCGTGTATTGTCTGCTGAAATCTCCGGCGTGATTCAAAGAAAGTACTGACCACCCATACGATTTATTTAGCAATGAGGTTGTTTTGTTGTGCTGATTTTTTAATACACATACCGTGTGTGATACAAACATGAAATGAACTATAAGAGTAGAAAAGAAACATCTAAAGCTTGGATTTCTCTTGAAATCCCGAGCGAAATACACAACGAAGTGACTACAGCTGCATCAGACTTTCGCGCGTTCAATCCAGTTTGTCGGCAGAATGGCGGATCCATAATGGGAACGCTCTTCTGCGACCGCATTCCGCGAAGCTTGGCACTGCCTTACAAATGCATCGGTTAAAATACGTAAATGCCATGCTTATTAGAGACGTACACCTTCTCGTCGTCACATGTGCGAGCTAAGAACCTCCACAAACAAGAACGTAGGCTTATGTGCCGGGGCTCCTTTCGACATAAATCAGCGTTTGCGCGGCGGAAGGCTCGCTATACTAAAATAAGAAGTGTTTAGAAGCGCCTCTATGAGTTAAATATATATTATATAACTACAGATTATAGCATAGTAAACGCAAAGCGTAAACGAACCCGCCATCGAAAAGCCGAAATCAGCATACTACAGCATAGGCCACAACAGTTTTGAGGGGATTGATAATATTACAGCCAATAAAGTAACTTGGAAAGCTTCAGCGGAGACCTTCTCTCATGTATTGGACATCATCAATTAAATTTTCCCTCTAAATAATACCTTTTTCATACAAGTAGTGTGAGCGCTTGCTTTGCAAGATAGTATTGTTTGAAAGGCAGCCCATAAAATCGAGCTTTGGCGGTGAGGTAACGTCTCTGCCTATCACGCAGTGATCTAGGGTTCTGTTTCCTTCGAATCTTACTTTCTACTTGAGCTATTTCGCTTATTTTTTTCACTTTTATTTTTATGTTTCTCTTTCGGGCGTGTAACTGACAGGGCGAAACCATTTCTGCCACGGAGATCATGTAATGGCTAAATTGCAGTAATCAACGCGTCCTACATAAATATTTTCTTGTAGGTGTGTTTATTGCGAAGTTTGGACAATACGTTTATACTGCTGGCTTTAAATGTGCTCTGTAGCGAAACTAAGAACGGCGAAAGAACCGTACTTAAACACGTGACCCGACAGTTCGAAGCGTGTGGCATTCCGGCAACAGTGATGACGGACTATTTCCTGTCGTCTTGATTTGTCAGATGCAAGTGGTGGCCACAACGTCAGGCTAATTGCCACAGGAAATAAGAGAAACCAATGAAGAAAAAAGTGGTCAGTTGGTATCGTACCCATGTGCCCAGCGTAATGATCAGATATTTTACGAAAATGGCCGACGTGCTTTACTTTCTGAAATTGTAACGTTAACCAATACTGCCAACTGTGCAGCTTTCGGGCGCAAGGTTTTAATTGATCTCGCCATTTCTAAAATCCATTTTGTGCGCTTTACGTGCGTTCTACTCAAACATTTTTTTCTATAATGTATTGAACACAAAAAATCAGTGCATTATTCCTTAAAAATTGGAGCCCGCCACCGCGTTGGCACTGATTACCATCGAAGTGAGCTACTGTACGCGTATTTTCGATCATGTTTTCGCAGAATCCCATCAATACCGCAGTCATTACTTAACGCAGACGAAGCAACATCTAAGTAGAAACGCGTAAATTGCCACACATTGCAACAGGTGGCACAGAATTAGAAGCAAGAAAACGCGCGCCAGTCCACGTGCCATATGCCGGCACCTGCTTTGACGGACGCCAGTGAAGAGGCAGACGAAGACCGGCCGATTCTGCGCGGCCATAACCAAGCGAGCTACTAGCACTGATGGCCTGGGGTCGTACACATCAACATTATACAGCGCAAACTATACCTCAGGCCTATTTGAGGCAAAATAGATGTACATAACCATGATCCCCAGCTTTCATTCAATGAAGAATACCCATTGGACTGGCTTTTACGTTAGTAAATGAAATATCAACGGTTTAGAAATGTTGTCGAAGAGACGCTACGCGTGAAAAACAAGCCGACTGATGCCGCGGCATTGCAGCCGGCTGGAAGCCAACAGTAATAAAAGGTCCAAACAGATGGCGTGAAAGCAGGGCGAACGAAGGAAATTTGAATTGAATTCAGCAAAACCTCGATTGCATTTATCATGTGAGGAGTGAGAAGGGAGGGAAATGTTGAAAGGGGTGGGAGGGGGGAGAAGAGAGGGTGTTATGTATCAAGGGTGGCAGAAAACTATCGTATTTTGACGTCATTTACAACGGAGCAAGCAGACATGCGGTCAATTTTTTTCTCGTGTGCTTGGTCGGCGGTTAGAGACCAGGGCCCTACGCTTCGACTTAAGGTCGCGCTGGGTACCCTTGACCTATGCAACAGACCCAACCTAGCTTCTAGAACATCAGAGCCATACCGGAGCTTACACCAGTGCACTGTGCCAGCCGGAGAATTCAGGGACTGGCTCCAGAGATTGTACCGCCATCCGGGAGCACAATGGCTACGGTGGAAGGTATGGAAGCGACAGTACTAACTCATAACACTCTGCAGAACCTGTGAGTGCCAAGTTCCTACCACGACGACCTTTTTGAAGACGTGGAAGACTGGCTGGACGATTTCAACGAATGGGAGACAAAGCGAGAAATAAGGGAACGTGTTTT
>NC_051158.1:107552672-107578773 GCF_013339745.2 Dermacentor silvarum | reverse complement strand
GAAGATCGAGCACGCGGCTGGCATACGCAACGACTCTCTCACGCGAAGAGTTGCCTCGCTGGAGGAGCACAGCACCGATGCCATGGCCGCTAGCATACGTGTGCAAGAGTGTGGGAGCAGTCTCATCAAAATGACACAGGACAGGTTCAGATGTGAGGGCGCCCTTTAGCTGGTCAAAGGCAGATTCACATTCAGGTGACCACACGAAGGGAGCACCAGAACGAAGTAAGTGGTGTAAAGGTGCGGCTATAGAGGCGAAATCGCGAATAAATCGGCGAAAATAGGAAGCGATGCCGTGGAAACTGCGTAGGTCTTTGGTCTTTTCTGGACGAGGAAAGTGAAGCACCGCCGAAATCTTGTCAGGATCAGGTCGAATACCATCCTTGCTTACAATATGACCTAAGACCTTGATCATCTTGCTTGCAAAATGACACTTTTTGGTGTTGAGCTGAAGACCAGCACTGGCTATGCACGTGAGAACCTCGTCAAGACGTTGCAGGTGCTGTGCAAATGTCGACGAGAAAATAACAATATCATCCAGATAGCACAAGCAGGTCTTCCACTTCAGGCCACGCAGAACGATGTCGATCATGCGCTCAAAAGTTGCGGGAGCATTGCAGAGGCCGAAGGGCATGACGTTGAACTCGTAAAGACCATCTGGGGTTGCAAACGCAGTTTTTTTTCTTTGTCGGCTTCGTGCATCGGTATTTGCCAGTAACCTGAACGCAGATCAAGACTGGAGAAGTACTCGGCACCTTGCAGGGAATCGAGGGCATCGTCAATGCGAGGCATGGGGTACACATCCTTGCGCGTGATCTTGTTGAGCGCTCGATAATATACACAGAAACGCACGGAGCCATCTTTTTTCGGACCAAAACAATGGGAGACGACCAAGGGCTAGCAGAGGGGCGAATTATCTCACGTTGCAGCATGTCGGCGACGTTTTGCTCAATAATTTTGCGCTCAGCTAGAGACACGCGATACGGCCGGCGACGCACGATGGATCTGCCGTCTGTCTGAATCCGATGCGCTGTGACGGTCGTCTGTCCCAATGTCGAAGAATGGGCGTCAAATGAACCTTCATGCTTCTTCAACAAGGCAAGGAGCTGTTGCGTCTGCGAAGGGGTGAAGTCCGAGCTGATTACAGCAGCAAGAGCGGAGGTAGAGGCAGAATGTCCAGCAGGAGGGATTTCAGAGGGAGCAGCCTTGAGGGGAACGACAGAGAGAGGCTCGGAATCAGCAACGCAAGCCAAAGTGGTGCCTTTAGGAAGTAGAATTTTCTCAGGTGTTGTGTTCCTTGCTTCGAGAAGCGCAGAACCATTATCGAACCTAACTAGGCCTGAAACAATGGCTATCCCTTTTGTGAGCCAACGCGCACAAGGTAACATTAACACATCGCCGTGGTCGATGGCGTCGGACGTGATGGTCAGAATTGGCTGACACCCTGGAGGTAGCTCGGTATCTTTTGCAGCGAGTAGACGAAGTGGCTGGTGCGGTTCATCGCCGAGCGAATAGTCGGTGTCGGTCATATGTACGACACCTTGCCCACAACATATAGCAGCAGAAGCAGAGGCAAGGAAATCCCACCCTAGAATAAGCTGGTGGGAGCAGGGCGACAGCACAGCAAATTGTATGTAGTGGACGATGCCATCGATGGATACACGCACTGTACAAAACGCGGAAGGGCGGATTGTTTTCCCTTGAGCTGCAACAAGCACGGGTCCATCATAAGGCGTCGTAACTTTCCTGAGACGCCTACACAAATCGGAATGCATAACAGATAAAGTCGCACCGGTGTCCACCAAAGCTTCAACGTGCACACCTTCAACAAACACGGACATCATATTACAAGGGCGCGCTGGAGGAATTGTAGTCCTGTCGGTGAATGCAGTTTTTCCTCCGAAAACTGCATTACTTAGTTTTCCGGGCGGCGGTCAGAGGTGAAAGAGGCAGGCCGAAGCGGTGACGAGGAGCGGCGGAAGGGCGATGGTGATCGGCGTCTGGTGGTACGGTAACCATTCGGCGTCTCGGTCGTTGCGGGCGGAAATGGGGAACGGCGTGGAGGGGAAGCGTAACGACGGCTTTGGTAAGAGGCCCCACCAGAATACGCATCGCGTTCACACAGGTCGTACTCGCGACGCTCATCTTGTTGGCGCTTGCGGCAAAAACGTGATATATGGCCGCGATAACCACAGTAATAACAGGTAGGACGAGACGGTCGCCAAGGCGGGTAGTAAGGGGCGCTCGGTGCGCTGTGAGATAGTGCGGTCAGATGGGGCGATGACGGCTCAATTGGTATTGAGGGGACGCTGGCCGGAGGAGTGACACCAACCTGCGTGTATGTGGGTAGAGGCAACGTTGGACGTACACCAGTCGGAGGCGCGGCAGCAACCTGCGCGTATGTTGGTACGGTGCGAGGGGCCGGAGGGTCCACATGCGCAGAGCAGGTCATTGACGCAAGTTCCTCTCTGATAACGTCGCGCAATGCTGCACCAGAAGGCTGAGCAGGAATCATCAACGAAGATGACAAGCCAAGTGATTGAAGTTCTTCGCGTATGATCGCCCGGATCATCAAGCGCAAGTCGGGGTCTGCCGCAGAACGGTGTTCGCTGAAGTCCGGCTGCAAGCGTACGGACTCGAGTTCGTCGAGGCGCTGGCACGTCAAGACGATGTCAGAGACGGTAGCCGGGTTCTTGACGGCGAGCGCGTTGAAGGCCACAGTCCCAATACCTTTAAGAACGTGGCGTATCCTGTCTGACTCAGCCATGGCAACATTGACACGGCGACAGAGTGCAAGCACATCCTCGATGTACGATGTGTAGGACTTGCCGGAGTGTTGTTTGCGAGCATCCAGAGTTTTCTTCGCAAGGGCAGAGCGAACCGCCGGCGTGCCGAAAACTTGCCGTAGTTGCTGCTTGAAGTTCGTCCAACCGGTGAAATCAACCTCATGGTTGAAAAACCAGGTCTTTGCCACACCGGTCAGGTAGAACGAGACATGGCGGAGCTTGTGGGGATCATCCCACCGATTAGCAGAGCTTACGCGCTCGTAATCATCCAGCCAGTCCTCAGCATCTTCACCACGAAGACCAGCGAACAGATGGGGACCGTGCTGGTGGCCGCTGATGATCACAGAAGGTGCGGCTTGTGGAGGCGGGAAGGTTAGGGTAGAAGCGCCAGGCTGCTCGTCCTGCGACATGCTGACGGACAGTGGGCACAAGCGGCGACCCGAACGAAGCTCCAGGGAGTAGGCCAGGGGCGTAGAGGACGGGGAACCAAGAAGCACCTCCACCACTTGTGACGTCACAGTAAGGTCGGACCTTTATTGAGCCCGAGAGACGACACGGCGAAGAAGGGCGGCGTCCACAACCAGCCTGAACAGCCTTCGACAGTCCACGCTGATGATGATGGGCCCGCACGCGCGATGAAGATGAGGGGCACACCCATGATGATGATAATGTAAAGATGATGAAGAATTGCACAATAAATGCCCACAATATATATATATACATATATATATAGATAGATAGAGAGATAGATAGATAGATAGATAGATAGATAGATAGATAGATAGATAGATAGATAGATAGATAGAGCAGCTAGCTCATCAACCAATGTGCATTACGAACATCATCGAGAGTTTCAGGCAAGTACAAATGCCGAGCTCAATGTTTAACAGTGTTACCTTTCACCTAAGTTTGTTGCGGAATAAAAAACGCGATTTTGGCATTACCGGTGGAAATAACTTGCACTGTTCCTCTGCTGCAGTTCCTTTTATTTTGTTGTATTGCGTGTTCGAAATAATTTTCAAATGCTGTACTATAGCCACTATAAAGCCGGCTTATTTCTCACCTCCTTTGCGCAGCTGCAATTTTCTAAATGTTGACACTTCTATGTCTTCAACAGTGTCGATGCGAAGACGCATTTCTCTTACGCGTCCATCTACCAGCCATGGCGTCTGGTAATGTACGAATGCCTCCCTCCATTCCAAAAACAAAAGACCCACATTGCAGATCCTTCACTGACTCCTGTGGTAACGCGTGCATGAGTACACTGCATTGGGAATGCCGACTCCAGGGCACCCACGACAGTAAAACCCCGCCACGTTGCTTGCTTGCCGACTTCGCTTAGCCAGCCAAGTCTCAGCGCGCTATGGAGCACAGTGTAACGCCCCACCTCCACGATGTACGCATATAGGACTCTCTCCCCAAAAACGCAACACAAACGCCGACTGTCAAGGCCCTGTACACTGGTTGTTAGACCCGTGCTCACTCAAGAAGCGCAGCCAAATGCTGGGACCCTTGAAGGCCTACGCCGTCTGGAACGGACATTTCTTTCAATTAATATATAGCTTCACCTACTTCTCGTGTACACGTTTACGCCACACCAACGTCGTTCCAGCAACTGAATGACAATGGTCGCTCTGACAAGATATTCTATATATGCTGAAGACGCTGAGGACACGCTTCAAATCGCCGACATGATTTGTGCTACCCATATCTGACATCCTCGCAGCAGAGCAAACCACAAAAGATAAGGATGCAGATGCGAAGACCTCCTTTTGTCCTCTGTCTATCGAATGTCGCACGTAACGCGCCAGCGAATTCACTTCCTTCTCCGTCAACTTTCGCGCACATTCCCAAACAGCCACCACAGATTCATATGCACTGGGAAATGGTAGGTATTGCGTGCTGTATGGCCTTGCCATGGCCGGTTGCCTTGTTGCCCATATCGTGTCCATCTCGCTTGCCAATCTATACATGCCGTCTCTAAAGGCAACTACTGTCCATGGGGACATCTCGCCCCGACGACAGCCAATCGTTGCTTTAATATATGTCAAGGGCTCATTTTCTTCATCTGAAAAGTAATCAATGTAGCGTGACATTTATTCGCTTGGTCGTCGCGTGCAGCCGTAAACGAAAAACATTATTGCTCCAGGATTGAATTCCGTGCCGATGTGTATGACTCAAGCAGCGTTCCAACTAACCTGTGTATGCGTCTCTGCTGCCTCGGGCTCGCTTCTAGAGATTTTGTCAACTCCATAGTACCACATCACCTCTTAACATAGACGCCGCTCAGAAGAGAGCAACTGGTCAACATTGTTTGAAAAAAAAAAGAAAAAACAGGTGGTTGATTGTGCATTTAGACATCACTGTCACATCACATCGCTTTCGTGTCAGCACTTCCAAACTAAAGTGAAACACCAATTTTAACAATGAGAACGTGTCGAATGGTTCTTGTTTCCAGCTCGCAGTATGCCACAAATACAAACCCCAGTCAATTACTAACAACGCGCTCTTTATGCGAGTTCCAACATATCTCCATACTCTTGCCCTGCTTTCTCACACGTCTATTGGTCACATAGGTGACTAAAAATGAAGTTCTGCGGCTCAACTTTCGAAAACCACGATTTGGTTAAGGGGCACACTGTAGTGGGTGACCCAGAGTAATTTATACCACCTGGGGTTCCTTATGTTGCACCCACGTTAAACGGGCGTTTTTTGCATTGTAACGCAGCCAGCGTGGCCGGGATTGGATCCAGAGCTCTTACGCTTATCAGCACAACGCCACAGTCACGACGTCACTAAGACGGGTACATAGTGCGCGTCTTCAGCACACGTGATTACGTCCGAGCTTGTTAAGTTAGTGCTTTCATTAATTCTTCAAATAGACGCTCTCTAGCACATTCAGTCAAGGAGGCGCACGGGGGAACTGTCGGACGGACAGGTGGAATGGGCTGTGAAATTATAAAGAAAATGAAATGGTCACATTTCATCGTACGTGTTTTTGCGATACGTTTACCTTATTGCTGGCGTGGCGTACGTGCGTTTTAGAAAAGACGAACATACATTTTGGTGTGCTTGTGCGCTTCAAGTGTGTCAGCAAAAGGGGATAAATAGTTATTAACATTCCGTGAAAATTATGCTCTGGGGAAACATATGCCACTACAAAACTGTTGCTGCACACCAGAAACACAATAGAGACTCGTGTCAGGGCCCCACTTTTTCCTAACAATTTTGACAAGGTGCGGCTATTACACATGACTTAACCTTTTGGTTCGGTCCTGTGTAAGGGCGCTACTAGATGGTTCAAGATACTAGGTGTGAATACTAAGTGGCTCGCGACATCTTGTAGCGCCACGCGGAATCACGCAGCTTGCGATATTTCCCCGATCCACGGGCGCGGCATCGCGGCACCGAACGCGATTTCTTCTTCGTTGGAAATAAATTTTTTTTTCATATTTTCGGCTGTTAAGTTGGGTGGGCGGCCCCTCACGAGTCTATACGGTAATACCGTCTTGGCTGCTATGCGTCTAAAGAGTGCACCTTTCCTCCAACGTAACGTCTTCGCGCGCGCGCCAATGTTACGCACGACTACAAGTTGGTTTTCACCAAGATGGTGTAATTAAATGCGCTTCCCGCCACCGATAAAATGTTTTGATAGCTTTAGGGTCGTGCGCACTCTCCACTCGACTTGAGCCTCTCTGCGTACCATGGTGTGGTAGGCACACAACTGGTCAGCGAACATCTACTTCAGCAGCTTCTAACTTCCTACTAGTTAGGTAATGATTTTTTCTGCGTCCTATAGAAAGCCTGCGAGAGGTATAAAAAAGCACTTCCCATAGACGTTTGCATGCTTTGAAGGCAGTGTTCTCACGATGAATTCTTGAGGATGCGCAGCGCTTGCATGTCAAACAGAAAATATAGGCATCTATCTTCTAAAATTAGCGACGGACCCCTTATGGTATGTCAACATTTTTTTTTCAAGTCATGATGGCTACTCTCTTTTGTGCATCAGGCAGTCCATGCGAGTGAACAAGTAACTCCAGCCGTAGTAACTGTTCTGTTTCTTCATAACAGAAGCACTTGCATGGCTTGATTATGAAGGAGCCGAGAAACACCCCGTGTTATATGCTGATGATCGCTGTCTTTTAACTGGCACTTTTATGAAAGGTGGTAAGTGTCCGGTTATTTGCCTCTAAATTATGCAACTATTTTTTGACAATGAAGCTGTGTAGCTCTACAAGGTCTGTCGTGTCCGTGGGCAAAACCTCAACCAATCAGCGGCAGGCGCGCGCCGTGTGCGTCGCTGAGTTTCTTGTAGCGCCACCAGATTGCGCTCGCCTCCGCGCATCCGGATATGTGGCCGTCATAGGTAGCGGTACAAGGTAGTTGTTGAGGAAAAAAAAGATTAAAGAGACATATACAAAAATCCTAGATATAAAGACATGTATACCATACCTGATTAAATTAAGCAGGTTAGGGACGATTTGTCATTACCCCGTTTTAAGGGAGATGTCTTTCCATAATAATTATCATCATCATCGCGGCAGTGGAAGCGCCGGCCGTGCGGGGGAACGTAAAAAGAAAACATGAAACATGAGGCCGACGAAGGCACGGTCTCGTCGCATATGTAAGAAGAACGCAATGAAAAGTGTGCCTAATTTTCTTCAGTCCTGGCTAACCGCCCAGCAGCAGTCAAGAATTTCCAAGTCAAAGATATACAATATCCTTCCCCTAAGCAACTGCTGTAACCGTTTAAGCGAGGACAAAGGATAAGTTCAAGTACGCCATTCCGAAATAAGAGCAGCCAAAATGTTTTCCGAGTGTAATTGCTTCAGTATCCTACTTTTTCAAGGGCAACTAATACTGTTGACGTTTGTTACCTTCTGCCGTAATTGAATCGTACTGCATCAAAAACTGTAGATTATACATTATTACTCTTGTAAGATGTAACTGCTGCTAATCACGGCTTCTGATGGAAAAAATATTCGCTCCAAACCAGCGGAGCTGTGCCAGGAAATGCACTGCATGGTCCTCGGCCGTCTATATTTGGGACAGGATCTACTGGCCACATAGTGGCATGCCGCATTCTTAACCCCTTTTATATGCGGATCTTCACTGCTCCTTATGCCGTGTATGACTTTTCACGCATGACCCTTCTTGCGAGGCCGCATGTATGCCTTTAAGCGTGCGGCACGCCGAAGAATAGCACTTATATCCGCGAGCTTAACCAGGACATGACTAAAAGTGTACAGACGATCAAGCCACGCAAACTATAAAGCAAATCATCTAGCGTGTAATTTCAAAATGTACAAAATGATGACGTATCGGGAAATGAAAGTGACTAAAAATATAGCTTGCCGCCTGTGCGATTGGAACCGAAAACCTCCGCATTACGAGTGCGCTGCACTGCCAATTGTACCGTCGCCAACTGCTGTACTAAGTACCGTAACAATAGTACCGCAATATTATTGATTGTGCAACGCACGCGTAAGGAGAACGTTGTGGCTTCCAAGCTTACCATTCAGCATAAACAGGAGGAGGGTCTCTTTGGAACGCGTCTCAACAAAATACGGAGTCTGGGACTGATGTATGCGATGGCACGAAAATTACCATAATCATTGAGTATTTAGGCGCCTTCGCAGCAGCTTGCTGATGACTATGCTGCTAGGGTCTCTTTTTATCCCGATGCTGAAACAAGTTGTCCCTTCACATCGTCATACCGGTGCTGTTTGTTGTCGAGAGCTACTCTGTGAGAATATAAGGTCATTTTAATGCGAACGCATTAAATGCCCTATACGCGAGAATCCGGCGGTGTAGTCGGCGGCGTTACCGAATGATGGTACCAAAAATTACCGACGACAGAGTGTAAAAAAATGAACTCGAATTTACATCAACTTTCTCAGGGAGGTCGCTGTAAGCAACGTACTTTAGCGTACTGTAACGTACTGTAAGCAACGCTCCCGTCGGCTTCACTCTCACGAGTGAAGCCGACGGGAGCGGACGTGTCGAGTCGAGGTGCCATTTCAGCGCAGCAGGAGCAGCGTGCCAAAGAGATAAGTTTTGTTATTTTATATTTCACTTTTTGGTTTTTTAGGAGGGTTAGCTTAGCCAAGCAATCTTTATAAATTATTTTAAGGCTTTCTCACTTTCTTGGTCTTCTCGCTTAGATAAAAGTAGGTAAAGAAATTTTTTTCCCACATCTACGCCTTGTTAGTACGAGATGATGGTTGGTACTAGGGGGAACCCACGCGTGCGTTGTTCTGAGTGCGAGCGTTCCTACGCGCTGGAAGAAACGCGGTTTAAGTCAGCACGCGAAGCGAATGGTGCAGATTTTATCTGTAGGATGTGTGTGCTAGGGTCGCGGCTAGACCGCCTAGAGCAAGACAAGGATAAGTTAGCTAAGCGGGTTGGAAAGCTAGAAAAGGAACTTAAAATCGAGCAGAAGCAGAGGAAGGAGGCAGAAGAAAAGCTAGCTAACGCAGAAATCCAGCTGAGCGCCACCATTCTGCAAAGCAATGATGAACGCATCGAGGCGAGCACCGCGAACGGAGCTGGCTCCGATGCGAGTGCAGAGACAGCCGAACCCGCCACGCCGGGAAGCAGTGGCGGAAACGTCAGTGATAGTCACGAAGGGGATACCACTGACGCGGCCGGGGAAGAAAACAAAGCCAAGGGCAAGGATAAGAAAGGAGGGGAGGGCATTGTGACTTCGGGGGCAGCTTTCGGCGGTGAGGGGGAAGGAAAGCGTCGAGTTGTCTTTGTTGGGGATTCCAACATGCGTAAAGTAGAACCGGCGATAGCAGAGAGGGTAGGGGCAGACGAACGAGTCCAGGTTAGCGCGCTTCCCGGAAAGCCGATTAGAGAGGTGATAGCGAAGGCCAAGGAACGCATGTGGGACACAATGGAGGAGAGACACCTAGTGGTGATAATGGGCGGAGTGATTGACGTACTGAACGGACGAGGAGCAGGAATCACAAAGCAAATAGCCAAAGGGGTCACCGACCTGCGGAATGTTTCAAAAGAAGTACAAATCGCGGTGTGCACGGTGCCAGAGGTTGAAAGGCAGGGTTATAAAATTGAAAGGGCAGTTCTTGCAGTAAACAGGGAAATTTGGACTCTAGCTAAAGCAATGAATTTTACGGTCATTGACATCAACCGAGAAGTGCACCGAGCAGGCCGCGAAGGCGCTTTTGTGCGTGACGGGATACATTTTAGTGAAAGTGTAGCAACACCGGTCGGAAGTCGATTCGCGGCACGAGCTGTAGCTTTTTTAGGCGGGCCCCAGGCAATCAGGAAGCAGGATTGAGTATTGAACATAGCGAAACACCAGTAAAGGGCAGAATTAGGCGACCAGGAGTCAGGAAAAGACGCAGAAAGGATAAGAATAGAGAAGGTAAAATTTGCTACATTAACATGCAGGGTGGTCGTAAGCAGGAAAAATGGCTGGAAATTCAAACGCAACTGAATGATGAAGCGATTAGCGTGTACGCCTTGACCGAAACGCATCTACGAGATTTGGAGCAGCCGCCTGTTATTGACAACTTTGTATGGGAAGGGTGCAACAGAATGACCGGGTCAAGGAAAGGCGGAGGCGTAGGCGTACTAATTAGGCGAGGTCTGAAGTGGCGAAGGGTAAACGAGACATGTAAAGAGCATTTATGGATTAGTGGTACATGGCAAGGTAAAAAGACGTGGCTGGGAGTAGCTTACCTATGGACAGGTAGTGATAGCAGGAAAAAAATAAGGAATTGGTCGATTGCATTAGAAGCGATATTAATGAGTTCAGTAACTCGGGCCAGGTGATATTAGTGGGAGATATGAACGCGCACATGGACGATTTAGACGGATATACTGATTACAACGGCTCTCTAGTGCTGGATTTGTGTGATGAACAGAACCTTATAGTAGTTAACAGGGAGAATAAGTGTCATGGACAGGTAACGTGGCAATGCGGAAACAGGCAGTCATGTATCGACTACGCCTTAGTCTCAGAAATGGTCTACGAACAACTGGACCAAATGATAATAGACGAAAATGGAAAAAAATAGCCTGGGAAGCGATCATAGACGTTTAGCATTAAAGTTTGGGAGAGATACCAGCGCAGAACATGAACCAATAGCCTCAGAGTTTTTAAAAATGAATGACGAGCAAATAACAGAGATCGCAAACAACATAGAGAAGAAAATTGAGGCTTTTCCTACAGCAGTCTGGGAATATAAGGAACTGGTGGAGGTTATGCAGCATGAAATAAGGCGGACACGGCAATACAATTGTTGGATTGGAAAGAGGAAACCACGTAAGTGGTGGAACAAGGAAATTAAACAAGCTATAGAAGAGCGTAAAGAGGCATCTAGGGTTCATCGAGAAGCCAAAAAGTTGGGATTACAAGAAGAAGAGGTGCTCCTTAGATGGAATACATACAGAGAAAAGAAAAGGGTTGCGAGTGAGCTCGTGCAAGAGAAAATTAAATGCGCAAGTGAACGTTGGGTGCATAACATTCACAAAAGAGACAAAGGCGCCCCAAAAAGATTCTGGAACCATATAAAAGCACTCGGAGCTCCAACTAGAAACTCGCAAACGGCTATAAGGGATGAAGACGGTAACATCTATGAAGGCGATGATGCGCTGCGGTACATCACAGACGTTATCAGGCATAACTTCAGGTACGAGAAAAAGCGTAGTTCAGACAACAGATCCAGCAACAACAGAGAGGCCTGAGAGATCAAAATTCAGCATAGAAAGCTTTTATTGGAAAAAGGCAGCAGAAAATGTCCCTAACAACACGGCAGCAGGACCCGATGAAATCCCAATACAGCTAATCAAAAACCTCGGTCCAAAAAGCAAGGCACTGCTGACTAATGCCATAGAGCAAGTGATTAGAACAAAGAATATTCCCGTTGGATGGCGTGAAAGCAAGATGAATCTCATCTACAAAGGCAAAGGAGATAAGGATAAGACGAGCTCGTACAGGCCAGTTACAGTAACGTCGGTGATATATAGAATGGCAATGCAAGCCATAAAATTAGAACTGTCGAAGTGGGTGGAGGAAAACGGTGTATTGGGGGAACTACAGAATGGGTTCAGGCCAGGCAGACGCTTAGAAGACAATATGTTTGTACTAACTCAGTGCATAGAGATTTCAGTAGCTCAGAAAAGACCTTTATGGGTAGCATTTCTAGATATTAAAGGAGCTTATGACAACGTAGACAGGGAATTGTTGTGGGATATTCTTCAATACGAAGGCATAGATGACGATTTCGTGGAGCTGCTGAGGGAGATATATCGAGACAACCAAGTACAAGTGGCATGGGAAGGCCGAAAAGGAAATGAAATGGTGGGAATTCACCAAGGATTGAAGCAAGGATGCCCTCTGTCACCATTGTTGTTCACGCTTTACGTCAAGGGCATAGAAAGACGACTGGAAAACAGCGAATTAGGTTTTGATTTATCCTACATGCGTAATGGACAAATGGTGCAACAGAAGGTCCCTGGATTGATGTACGCAGACGACATTGTGCTACTAGCGGACAATAAAAAAGATTTACAGATACTTGCGAATATCTGTGGGAACGCAGCGACAAATCTAGGCCTTAAGTTTAGCACAGAGAAATCAGGGATTATGATCTTTAATGAACACACGAGTAACTTCGTGGTGTCAATTCAACAGCAAGTAATACCCATAGTGAAGCAATATAAGTACCTCGGCGTACACATAAACGAAGGAAAGAATTACTCAAGCAACCACCAAGATAATCTGAAAATAAAGGGGAAGCGGAATGCAGCATTAATGAAACACAGAGCACTGTGGGGCCACAATAAGTATGAGGTGGTGCGTGGAATCTGGAAAGGAGTAATGGTGCCAGCGCTAACATTCGCAAATGCCATTATATGCTTAAAATCGGATATATTGGCGGGTTTGGAAGTTAACCAAAGATCAGTAGGCCGGTTGGCTTTGGGAGCACACGGTAATACGACAAATGAGGCAGTGCATGGAGACATGGGTTGGGCCTCTTTTGAAGTCAGAGAAGCACAAAGCAAAATTAGTTTTGAAGAAAGGCTCAGGAACATGGATGAAAATAAATGGGCGGCTAAAGTGCACAAGTATCTCTACATGAAAAGCGTGGACACAGAATGGAGGAAGAGGTCAAGGAAGTTGGCAAACAAGTACAGGATAATCGAAACTGTAAATAGACAACCAGGGGTCATCAGAAAGAAAGTGAGAGAAATAGAGACCGTGAATTGGATGCAAAGAATGGAAACGAAAAGGACAATGGAGATTTACAAGAATGAGAAGAAAGAAATTAGAAGGGAAAATCTGTACGATAACACAAAGGGCAGTGCCTTGCTATTTGAGGCTCGAGCCGGTTGCCTAAGGACGAAAACATATCGGAACAAATATTCGGAACTAGATGAGACATGTGTATGCTGCAGTAAAGATCCAGAGACCACTCAGCACATCCTAATGGAATGCGACGGGATCCACCCAGCGAGAACCGTAGGTAACGTGCAACTCCCAGAAGCGCTTGGGTTTAAAGTGGAAGGAAACATAACAGATCAGCCGTAGAGATCAGCAAGAGACGATTAGAGTACTGGTGGAAAAAAAGCAGGGAAAAGATGGATACGACCTGATCTCTTAAAATCATAGGCAGCGGTACAAGCTAAATTTTTGAAGAAGGTATACTGAGAGGTATACAAAATGCTAGATAAAGAACATGTATAGTATACCTGATTAAATCAAGCAGGCTAGGTGACTATTTGTCGCCACCCCGCTTCAAAGGGGGTGCCAATAAATCATCATCATCATCATCATCATTTAATGCATTTGAAAACAAAATTGGGTAAATTTTGATCTTGCTGGCAATCGAACCCGAGCCTCCGGGGTGCGAGACGAGTATGCTTCCCTGACGTCACGGCCGCTCCACGGCTAAGGCTGGCTAAACGTGTGGCCTGGTGCGTGCGTCGTTATCCACATGACAGCGCAGCCAATGGGTAGGAGGTGGCGCCACGTCATGAGTGGATAAAATGACTGTATGAAATGAAATGTATTAACGTCCAATTGGACGCCGATGAGCGGTTCTTCGAGCTATCAACTCCTCGCGGGCAAGCGAGTGCGTTCAGACGGTTGGTGCGTTTTCATTTGGCCTCACCGAGGGGCAGTTAGAACGCACGGTAGAGCTTGCGCGGACACGGAACGTGCGGAAAAGAGTACTTCACCAAAGGGAATATATTCCTTTCGCATTCGCACATCCAAGCAGTCTTAAGTGTCTCTGCCAAATGTTTTATTGCTACGGACCGCGTTGCTCGCGCGCAAGGTTGCAGAGTTTCTTTCGAGCGAACCTGCGTCAGTGCATGTTCGTGACCAGGACGAGTAACCTTAGCAACGTCTTCATGGTTGCGATTGCAAAACGACCCATGACAACGGAGGCAGACAATGCGGCGAGGCAACAGGGCATGCGCTGTTGGGCTAAGGTTACGCGCCTATCACTACCGCAGACCTATATAGCAGAGGTCTAACATTTTCAGGCGGAACAACAAGAATGCGAAAAACGTAACCGCGGCAGATTTTCCTAACAGCGAGAGCACCGAGCTTCCCCCAGTGTATTATGCAGGGGCAGCAATACACGGCTCCGACCATGGGTCGACTTACTCTAAGGAGAAGGATGGTCGAATTCTGCGGCAATGACTGTTATTTTGGCAGAATTCGCGTTTTTTTTCCCAGTATTTTGACACAGAGAAATTTTCAGAGGGTTTTTGTTGCTGTTATTATAATTTTCGAGACTAACGTTCATTGGAATTTTTCTTTGAAACAATTTAAACGTCAAACTAAGAACTTTTTCTTTCTGTGAATATCGTGTTAACTGAATTGATGCTCGCATAAATTTGTTTTATAACTACAAGTACTCCACTTGAATTTTAGCTTTACCAAATACACAGAATAACAAAGATTTTTTTTCAGGAAGCTCTGCAACAAGTGTACAATACAAGAAGGTAAAATTAAGAGTTTGATGGAAACCACTTTGGTTGGGAGGAGGCATAGTGGCTAGTTGATAATTGAACGCCGACCACCATAAATTAGCAATAACAGATGTTTCCCCTCTTACAGGGGAGCCTTGCTCACAATCACTGCAACCAAAAATTGAGAGCACTAATGACAACACTTATTCACAAGTCTTGTGTTGGGTCTAATTTTCAGTTAATTGCCTTGCCATAATGGGGCCTGTGTGAGTGCACTTGATATTTGAACACAAATAGACTGAGACTTGATTTGTAACATTATGTGGCTATATTGCTCCATGAATATTACGGAAAAGAAAAAAAAACTAGGTAGATACGACCTCGCGGTACCATAAGTGAACTGGCCCAGTTCGTGAACTGAAGTGGCGGCCATGAGACGTTTATAAGCATCCAGACAAGCTCTTCCCCGTTAGGGGTGCTTGCCACACACTTATGTCATTGTCAGTCCACTAAGAGATTGTAACTAACGAAACTTTTGCATTTACAGAGCGAACAACCTGTACGATGTGGGTCACCGAAGACGCCATGAGAAATCCACTTCGCCATTGTCATTTTATCCTACAAGCTATGTGTGGAAACCCATCGTACAACGCATATTCAGTAGAAAAGGGCCTTTGTGAATACCTGCGTAAATTTCCTCGGGGATAAAACTAGAATAAAGATTTTCATAATGCCGTATTTTCATACTATTCAGAAGTTCGAAACTGTAACTTTTGTGTTCTAACGTGTAAAATGCGAGTCGTTAAGAACACCTGGGCCGGTATTTTGTAGCTATGCCTTTCCGATGCAAATGCCTTTTTCACGCTTTTCGTGCTTGGTCAGTGGTCAGAGCGACGGTCCGCTCACGTTATCAACGGGATCAGCCGGCCATGAGCGGTGGATGGTAGCACTAGTACAGAATAAAGCATAACGCATCGCTACGAAATACCAGCCCTGCAATGAATGTTGCTTGTGGAACTTGTTTCGATAGGTCATTTATGCGGTATCTGTGAAATGGCACGCTTACCTAATCGCACCACAAGTCAAGTGTGTCATTTTTTTTTTACTTTTGGATGACAGGCTTATTCAACATGCATGCAAGTAGGCTGTCTGACATGAGCAACAGGTGTGTCCGAAGTTGGAAATAAAGCTATCAGTACTGACAGGAGCTTCGTAACATGCTCCGTAAAATGATCTTTACAATGGAAATAGTGTGAAAATGTCGGGATTTTAGGAAAAGAAGGAACCGGTACTATAAATCAGCATTTACACTTCTATAATTGGCAATGAATGGTGCCTTCCTCTGAATATGACATAGCATTGCCGATTGTTAGGTTACTAGTTTTTAAGGGTGTCTGAATACGTGAAATTTTTGAATAACGAATCGAATAGTGTCCTATTCGATTCGGTCTTCGAATTGAACAGGATTATCGCGTCCAAAGATAGTGGCGCAATTTTTCTCTATTATGTTTCACTGAATACCTCCGTATCAGCGTCAGCATGTCCTTCCACGCTTTATACAAGGCTGAGCAGAGCCCATCCGGCGTGGGTGATTCTCCTGATTGCACATTTTCATCAGCAGTCTTCATCTGCGCTTCTGTAATAGACCCTGAGAATAATTTTGTTTTTTCATCAAGCTGTGGCAACAGTGTAGAGAATTCAGCCTGGAAACGGCTGACGTAATAGAAGCAAACATTCTATAGTGTTGTAAAAATTTGAGCTTCAATTGCTTTCTGCATTAGTTACGTTTCTGCTGTAACCCATGAACTTGACGACCAAGATATTCCATCTAGTGCGCATGTGCACAATCTTTCTTTGATTTATATCACACGTTCCCTCTCCCCTTGACTTTTTTTTTATATTCACGAGTGTTAATAAACCCGGTGTCTTCTGTATCGTACGACTGTCTTGTTCACTACTGGAGCGGCGTTGCCGCCACCCGTAAGCATCGTAACACGTAAGCATCGTAGCGACGAGAATTCCCACCGATACGCAACAGCTGCCGGGTACCAGCCACGAGACAAAGACACCCATCGGCCCAGCCGCAGCCATGGCCCTCAAGCTTCCGGATTTCGTAGAGGACACAGATAAGTGGCACGCGTATCTCGTAAAAGTCGACGCCTACTTTGAAGCAAGCGAGGTTACAGACGACGCCAAGAAGAGGGCCTCCTTGGTTGCAGCGTTAGGATCAAGCACCGTTCAGATTCTTTGCGGTGGAGTGGCACCGAGAAAACTAAGCTCGCTGAGCTATGAAGAAGTCGTTTCAACATTAAATGAACACTATGATCCGTCACCTAACGAGATATCGCAAAGTTTCAAGTTCTTTGATCAAAACCAACAAGAAGGAGAGTCTATGCAGGCATTTATCGTCGAGATTTGTATATGCTAGCCTATAACTGCAACTTCTCTTCGATGTTGCAGCGAATCCTGAGGGATCGCATCGATTGCGGAGTGCGGTCGAAAAACTAGCAGAAACAGCTGTAGTGAAGAAGGACTTGACTCTTTCGTAAGCCGAAGCACTTGCTCTAGCAGCAGAAAGCGCCCAGCTAGGTTCGCAACAGATCGACAGGCAACGTGACGCCGTCGGTGGGCTCAACTTTCAGCGGAAAGGAGAACCCGCAATAATAAGCAATAAGCCAAGCATGTTATCGCAACAATGTAGCTGCTGTGGCAGACAGGGGCATTAAGCCATTACGTGCTCGCGGCGAAGGCGCCGATGTTACAAATACAGGCGACACGGTCACTTGGCGCGAGCATGCTCTCGATCACTTGCCGCCCATCGAAGCTTGGCGATAATTGAATGTTCAGCGAAAAGTGAAGATAGTGGTAGCAACGCATTGCAAATATGGTCACTAAAAAGTAATCAATGCATGGTTCCGCCCCTACGGAAGCTTTTCACGTGGAATATGATTTCACTGAATATGATAATGGACACAGGCTCACCAGTCTACGTGGTGCCCAAAGGAATATGCGAAGCCTATCGTCATAAGTGGTCACCGCTTTCTGAGGCTCCGTTAACCTTTTAACGTTATCTTGGAAAACTATCTGTGCTTGGAGTTCTGCTAATGCAAGCTTCCTATAAGTCAGCGACTTTGGACTGCAATCTCGTAGTGTTAAACTGCGAAGGTCCTAGCCTTTGCGGCCATGACTTATTGCGGAAACTAAAGATACAAGGGGCGCCGCTTCTTCACATCGCGTCGTAGTCAGCCTAAGTGAAGCTGGAGAGTCAAGGAGCTGCACCCGTGATAGATCGGTACACTGACCTTTTCACGGAGGGCGTGGCACTCGTCAAGCGACCACCCGCACGGCTGCATATAAAACACGGAGCAACACCAAGGTTCTGCAAGGCAAGAAGCGTTCCATTAGCTTTGCTAGATAAGGTCTCCGCCGAGTAAGACTGACTCGTGGCCGGGGGCATTAATTCGCCTGTTTCCTATGCAGAATAGGCAGCCCCGGTGGTTCCCGTATTGAAAAGCGATGGGAAAATTCGCATCTGTCGAGATCTTTAACCATGAGCCCAGTCTGTGAAATGGAAAGGTATCCCCTAACCGTAGTAGCCGACATTTTCGCTACGCTTCGCGGTGGACAGCAGTTCAGCATCTTGAATTTACGTGATGCCTACAACCAAGTTCTTCTTGACGAATATTCACGTAAATTAGTTGTTATAAACACTTACAAGTGCATCTTCTGTTATAGTCGACTGCCTATTGGAATTACGTCCTATCTGAGATTCTTCAAAAAACAATTGAGTATGTTCTGCAAGGCCTTCCAGGGGTTCAAGCGTACTTAGATGACGTCCTTATAGCAAATGCGAATGATAATCCGTATACGAATTTGCAAGTTGTTCTGCAGCGTTTCAGAAAATATGGCATGAAGGCCCGGGCGGACAAGCGCCGAGTAGGCGAGGCGTCCGTTACCTATCTAGGACATAGAATTGACGCGGGAGGTTTGCACTCGTCAGAGAAGAACGTCGAGGCAATTAAGCTGGCTCAGACTCCTCGAAATGTTATGGAGCTGCGGTCCTTTATGGGCATGCCCCTTACGTTTTATAACAAATTCTTGCCTAATCTGTCCACGCTCATCAGCCCCTTACACCGACTTCTGGAAAATAAATCAAAATGGTCTTGGGATGGGCCTGAACATAATGCATTCCGGAAAGCTACAGCCGCTTTGCGTTCCGCTCCGGTGCTGACTCACTTCGACCCTGCAAGAGAGCTATTTTTGGAGTGTGTTGCGTCACTCTACAATGCGGGAGCGGTCCTACTCCATCGAATTGAAGGACAGTATCAGCCCTTAGGATTCCGATCTCGGACGCTTACTGCCGCAGAAAAGAATTCGCAGATCGAACGGGACGCATTGGCTCTCGGCTACGTTGTCACGAGATTCTGAGTTTATCTGCTGGGCAGGCAACTCACCCTTGTAAATTACCATCAGCCATTGTTGGGTCTCCTAAGAGCGGACAGGAAAAAGCTGGTTATGGCCGCTGCCCGCATTCAGCGATGGGGCATCATACTCGGGACCTACCGATATCGGTTGCAACATAATCCTGGACAATTCATTTGCAATGCCGATGCTCTGAGCTGTCTACCTCAACCATTGCAGGAGGAAGCGGACCAGGAAATGGAGGCCCAAATCGTACTGGCCCTAGACCAGTGATATCACCGGCCGTGCCATTAAAGGAACTCTAAGCACTCGCCGTAAATGATGAGGTACTCGCACAGGTACGCAAGTGCACACGGGGAGGTTGGCCGCACAGTTTTATCATTGGAACGAAAGAACTGGCACATTCCTACGACAAGCACCATGAGCTGTCTGTTACTGAAGAAATGCTCTACTTGATCGCTTTGTAGTGCCAACAGAAGCACGAGGGAAGCTGTTAAGGCTACTCATGCAGCCCACCAAGACGTATCCGCTATGAAGACAAAAGGCACGTCTTTATGTTGGTGGGCCGGCTTAGAGCAGGACATCGAGCGCATTGCTGCGACATGCCACAACTGCGTGCGATCATTACCGACGCCTCAGGCGAAAGAACCAGCAAATTGGCCCGATACGCGCGAAGGTGGTCGCGCCAGCATATAGTCTATACGGGACCAATCAAAGGTAAAATGATACTGGCAGTCGCCGATTCACACACAAAGTGGATCGAGGCGGTTCCCGTGTCGCAGGTGAACACTCTCAACAGAATCAATGCCCTCAGGACAATATTTAGCCCTTTCGGCATACCGCGCACGGTGGTGTCCGACAACGGGACGCCATTCACGGCATGGGAGTTTTAGCAGTTTATGCAGCACAATGGAATCGTGCATATTGGAACACCTCCCTATCTCCCCCAGAGAAATGGCCTAACCGAGCGATGCGTGCGCACATTCAAAGAAGGCTTGAAGAAGATAGGAGGTGTTTGCCTCATAACGTCGTTGGCCCGCGTGTTGTGCAATTATCGAAACGCACCACACCAAGCGGGCCCTTCTCCTTCAGAGATGCTATTAGGTTACCGTTTGCGCACAAGATTGGACATGTCTTTTCCTCCAGAGACTGCCCTGCCAAAGCTGCCTATGAATATTGCTGGAATTTTGCGCTGGGAGACTATATGTACGTGCGAAATTACGGCGCCGACGATAAGTGGTTCCCGGGCTCTGTGGAAGCTATTTCCGGTTCTCGCCTCCGGGATGTTAAGATTGCGAACGGGCTTGCCAGCTGCCACATGGATCAAGTTTTGTAAACGAAGCAGAAATGAGACCCCAGCAGCCGTCGGCCTGCCGAGGCCTCCTACACCAGGTTCCCCGGTAATAAAGGAACCACGGGCGGCTGATACATCCGCGACAATACCAGAAGCACAACCCCAGGAGCTACGTCGCTCCACGCGATCAAAGAAACCTGTCGTACGTTTTGGCTACTAAAGGTGAAGAAATGCTCTGCTGAGGTCATCGCTTTGTAGTCCCAACAGATGCGCGAGGGAAGGTGATATGGCTACAAATTCAGCCCACCAAGGTGTATCCGCTATGAAGGCTAAAGGCAGGTCTTTATTTTGGTGGCCCGGCTTAGAGCAGGACATCAAGCGCATTGCTGCGACATGCCAAAACTGCGTGCAATTATTACCGATGCTTCAGGCGAAAGAACCAGTAAATTGGTCCAATACGCACGAACGGTGGTCGCGCTTGCATATCGGCTATACGGGACCAATCAAAGGGGAAATGATATATTATGGGGTTTTACGTGCTAAAACCACGATCTGATTATGAGGCACGCCGTAGAGGGGGACTCCGCAAATATGGACCACCTAGGGTTGTTTAACGTGCACCTAAATCTAAGTACACGGTTGTTTTCGCATTTCGCACCCATCGAAATGCGACCGCCGTGGTCGGGATTCGATCCCGCGACCTCGTGCTCAGCAGCCCAACACCATAGCCACTGAGTAACCACGGGGGGTTAAATCACCGCAGGAAATCCACCACGTGCAACAAAACGCCAAAAAGTCTCCAAGAAACCGTAGGCCGTTCAGCGCAAGACAAGCTCTAGATGAATAGTACGAACTACCACTCAAGTGAAGAACACGATGTAGGATTTCTGTCTAGGCTCACTTTTCAGGTATACTGGTCCAGCAAAATCCACACCAGCAATGTCAAACGGTTTCGACACATTCACTCGGTTTGCAGGTAGCGACGCCATTGGATCCGTCGCAGGCTTGGTCCTTAAGCGCGCGCACCAAGCAGACCACCCGATCACTTTTAAAGACGATAGTCTTTCTTGGGGAACCTAGACGCTGAAAATTTGGTCTGTCTGTCTGTCTGTCTGTCTGTCTGTCTTTCTGTTTGTCTGTCTGTCAACCGATTCAGCCACCCGGCCAAAGTTGGACCACTTGCTTACCGCCCACACTACTTAAACTGGTACGGCTGTTCATACTTGTGAACGTTATCGATCAAAAAGTAAATATTACGCATATCTGAGGCGCAACATCACTAGGTAACTATTAGGAGGTGTGTTTCTTTAATAGAAAATACATAGATACGTAACTCTAAAGACCCTAGGTTCTTAAGCTGCGCTGAAAATGCCATGCTATGCGCGCCGACGAACGACGTCTGCCACGAAGGGAGGGAACCCTCTGCACAAGCTCGTGTTTCCCCGACTGCGCACCGACGAGCGCCCTCTGCCATGGCGGAAGGACACCCTCTGCACAAGCTCATGTTTCCCGATGTATTGCCAGATGGCGTCCATGTCTCACGCAGCGCCTCCTCAATTTTATCAATGCCAGCCAGATGCGGCCGATTCAACATAAAGGAAGCGCTGTCTGAGGCAGGGCAAAACATAAATGGCCGCTTGATGAAATACAACCCACTCTACAACACACGTGACCGAAACATTGCTGACATATCGTGGAGGTACGAACACATGGCATGCCAGCAGTGATAATGCGGTAAAATGAAATCTGTTCAAACAAACCTCCATTGCATTTATCATGCCAGGACGGAAATGGTACGAGAACAGCCTCACGGGTGGCCGCGGATCAGACCAGCACTCATGTAGTACGGCCGGCA
Organism: Dermacentor silvarum; assembly: GCF_013339745.2. Classification (NCBI taxonomy): domain Eukaryota; kingdom Metazoa; phylum Arthropoda; class Arachnida; order Ixodida; family Ixodidae; genus Dermacentor; species Dermacentor silvarum. Next base: position 107,556,464 of record NC_051158.1, on the reverse strand, counting down.
GAAGACTATCGTCTTTCGACGACATTTGCAGCGAAGCACGCAGATACGCGGCCATTTTTTCCACGCACTGCTTCGCCTTCCTCACCCCGAAGCACTCTCGGAGTTCTGCGATGGTTGTTGCGATTCCCGCGTGAAAAAGCCTCCGGTGTAAGCACGTTGCCATGAGTTCAGTGGCGCGGTGATCACCGGAAAGCTGGATCGTGTGCTTGATGCCATCCTGGTCTGCGACCTTCCCAAGTCTCGTTTGAATCCCCAGCAAACCATCCTCCTCCAAAAGGAAGGAGTACAAATCTCTGATTTTAGATGCCTTGGGGAGGTGTCGTCCTCCCAGGAGGGCTGAGACTTTAAGGCCTAATCGCTGCTTTTGGGCAATGGAAAGATAATACCTTTCCGAAGCGGCGAGCTCCTCCGACGTTAGGTGGTCTTTAGGGGCTGGCAGGCCTCGAACGGCTGCGACAAACCTTAGTGTCCATGCTGTGACCCTTACCACCCGCAACCAGGTACTATGCTTTACAAGTCGAAGACAGGGTGCGCCAATGCAAGTGAAGCATTGAGCGTAACGGTGTCTACTCCTGAGTCCTCGTCTTGTATTATGGTCAGATTGGCAGTCGAGATTTTGGGCCTTGCTAACCTTGCTAACGTCTTGCTAACCAAGCCGTTCCTGTCAATCACTGTCTATCAGAGACCGGACCCAAGTGCCCCGAGAACAGTGGTTCCACTGAGAAGAGTTAGTATTATCTTGTATTTCTGTGAACTGGTTTCTAACAAAGTGTTGCCACCTTATAGCGAAACCTCGGATCCAACGAAGAGCCACCGTTGAATCGGTCCAAAAGTAGCAATTCGAAGAAGGTATTCCCAGTGTGACAGCTATACGCTTCGCAAGTCGGGCACTCAGATAGAGCTCCAGTAAGCTCGAGCCGTGGAAGGGATAGCTGTGTCAGCGGAGCTACTCGGGCTTTTGCCATGAGCATCTTTACAGTTGCTTCCTCTTGGTTCTGCCGCAGGTAAGCCACAGCACCATAGGCTGGGTTGCTTGCATTCGCAAAACTGTAGAGCTCATATGAGTTCAAGTCGCTAGTTCATAAACAAAGTCTGGGCACCGAAAGAGTGTTAATATCAGGGACATCTTTGCACCACGCAACATGATCTCTTGGAAATATTGTGTCGGAATCTCGCTATCCTATTCATGTCTCATTCGCCAAATGCTCTGAAAGAGGATCTTGGTGCGGATCAGAAAAGGAGTTGGAGGATGTAGAGCATCGAGCAGACGAGAGGAGCTCTGCAGGATGAACCGTTTCGTTGACCGAGCTCCTTGCAGATATTCAATAACTGGATCGACGTTCCAACTTAGGTTGTCTGATCTGGTATTCCACAGTACTCCGAGTATCTTCGTTTGCTCCTGCTGTTGTATGAGTCTTTTCATGTTGGTGCAGTTAGTCACCCATTTCTGCGACTTCAGTCCAGCTTCTACGAATATCTCTGTAGCATGGTCGTATTATTCGCAGGCGTCTTGAGCAGTAGGAACGCGGGTGACCATGTCATCCATATAAATGCAACTCGCCAACTTCTCAGCTGTTCAACGGTGCTTTCGGGATACGCGCTAGAAGTGATATTGCAATGGGGCAGATATTGCAATGGGGCAGTCGGTAAAGAGGGGTTTGCCATAGTACCAAAGGGCGCGCGTGTCATGCAGTAATCGCGAACCTGATGCACGTCATATTGTCACGTTGTAGTGACGGTGAAGAAAACAGTCGCAAAACTGTGAATGACAAAACGAACTTTTGTATTGGCGAACCTGTGCTCACAAAAGCAAGTTGCACTCGAAGCACAACCATAGCGACGAACACAGTCAGCGATCATCAAAATGTGATCAGCGGCGTAACGCGTCGGCTATTATACATGAGTCATCGAAGGTTCCAGAGTAATCGCCGGTGCCCGCATGTCTTCCAGAAAGTACTAGACAATTCACGTCGCTCATACTATCAGATTACATAAGCGTCGGTGACAACAGACAACGAATACAAGCATCGATAACGTTCGAGAAACTTCCGAAACATGCAGGCGCGTCCTGCGCCGAGCGATAACGTTTAACATTTGTGAGCCGGTGAAAAGCGGTCGCTGGTGAAATATAAACTACACGTGTCAATATATTCCTCTTGGTGTTTTTTTCAAACCAAAGGATTCTCAGGACGCCCCTGTTGCACGGCTTGGTTCTAATCTGCAAGAAGGCTTTCTGAACGTCGGCCGCGACCCCGTACTGGTGCTGACGAAAGCGCAGCAACATCTTTCACATGTCGTTGCTGAGGTTGGGGCGTTTTTCCATGTGGTCGATGAGCGAACACATTCCAGTGCCATGAGATGACGCATCGAAGATGACTCTGAGTTTAGTCGTTGTGGACGATTCCCTGATTACTTAACGATGGGGAATATAGTACTTCGTTGTAATCGCATCCTCGATGACGGGAATTGGTTCCGCATGACCATCCTTGAGATACGGTCTGACTGCTGCATCATAGCTAAACAGAAGCATCCCGTAGCCTTAGGCCAAGTTTTGGAAGCTCGAAGTTGCCCATGTATTTGTGCTATTGAAGTGCAGGAAATGCCCGGGAATGGGGGAATGCTTGGAAATAAGATGTTTTCATATTTTATGGTATTATTTGCGGTGAGTCGGATATTTTCTACGCCATGTATGTAAAAGCGAATTGCTCTTGTTTATAATGCCGCCCATTAATCGATTTCGCACGTTTCGCCTCAACACGCAGTCACATCATCGTCATCAGCCTATATTTATGTCCACTGCAGGACGAAGAATTCTCCCTGCGATCTCCAGTTACCCCTGCCTTGCGCTAGCAGATTCCAACTTGTGCCTGGGAAGTTCATAACTTCATCGCTCCACCTAGTTTTCTGTCGTCCTAGACTGCGCTTCCCTTGTCTTGGTATCCATTCTGTAACCCTAATGTTCCACCGGTTATCCATCCTACGCATTACATGGCCTGCGCAGCTCCACTTTTTCCGCCTAATGTCAACTAGATTAGCGGCTATCTCCGTTTGTTCTCTAATTCACACCGCTCTCTTCCTGTCTCTTAACGTTAGGCCTGACATTCTGCGTTCCATCGCTCTTTGTGCGGTCCCTAACTTGTTCTCTAGCTTCTTTGTTAACCTCCAATTTTCTGCCGCATATGTTAGCACTGGTAAAATGCAATGATTGTACACTTTTCTTTTCAACGACAGTGGTAATCTTCCAGTCAGGATTTCGTAATGCCTGCCGTATGCACTCCAGCCCAATTTTATTCGTCAATAAATTTCTTTCTGATGATCAGGTCCCCCGTGAGTAATTGACCTAGATAAACGTACTCCTTTACAGACTCTAGAGGCTGACAGGTGATCCTGAATTCTTGGCCGGTATTTTGTAGCGATGCCTCATGACTCATTCTATACTAGTCTTATCATCCACCGATCACGGCCGGCTGATCCCGTTGATAACGCCAGCCGACCATCGCTCTGACCACTGACAAAGCGCGATAAGCGCGAAACGGCATTAGCACCAGAAAGGCATCGCTACAAAGTACCGGCTCTTTTTCCCTTGCCAGGCTATTGAACATTATCTTTCCCTTCTGCATATTAATCTTCAACCCCACTCTTAAACTTTCTCCTTCAAGGTCCTCAATCATTTGCTGTAATTCGTCCCGTTGTTGCTGAATAGGACATTGTCATCTGCAAAGCGAAGGTTGTTGAGATATTCGCCGTTGATTCTCACTCCTAAGCCTTCCCAGTCAAAGAGCTTGAAATTCT
>NC_051158.1:107525215-107552572 GCF_013339745.2 Dermacentor silvarum | reverse complement strand
TGAAATTGCTTGCCCGTTAATACCATCGTGCTCTCAGATCCGAGTATTCGTAAACTACAATAAATTTAGAAATGATTTAAAAGCACATTTGGCTCACCATTCTGAAGAGCGCGAAGAAATAAAACCTATGAAAATTTGTGCTGTAATCAAACGATCATACAAAGAAGCTGAATTTATTGTTGAGTCTGTCAAGAGAGCCTCTCATAGTCCTTGGTGGAATCCAGACTGTACACGCGACTACAGACGAAGAAAAGCAGCTTGGAAGAAACTACTTTATAACCAGTCCCCCCAAAATTGGGCTGATTACAAATTTTACGCTGCTGTATTTAAACGCACAGTAGCTAAATCTACCGAAGATTATGATAGGAAACACTATGATTTCTTTCAGATCCCAAAAACAAAAAGGCGCTGTTTAGATATATGCGAAATCGAAAAATTCTGCCACCACCAATTAATATAGATTATGTAACTCTATCATCGGATGAAATGATAAAATCACTAGAACAGATTGCAAAAGGCCTTGAGCGTAGATTCACGTCGTCTATGTCACATAACTTGCAAAAACCAACCCTAACCTCAGACTTCAACGAAGTTACTGTGCCTGAATTAGCTCAAGTAATTCGAAACTTACCCTTGTCAGCTCCAGGTCCTGATGGAATTACAGTGCATATGATAAAAATTTTATTCGAAATATCTCCTTGTGACCTCCTAAGCATTATAAACTATTCTCTAAACAACGCCTGGATACCATACGATTGGAAACTAGCTAAAATAATCCCGCTACCTAAAAAAATGTGGTTGATCCTCTTATATAGGAATCGGTATAGAACACGAAAGTGAAACGTGTCTTCACAGAAGTAGTGTAATGTTTATTGCACATTGATATATAATGTCTATTGGTGTTTTGTGGCTAAAGCGCCCTTAGGCGTTGATGCACCCACGCTGACGCCTGGTGGCACGTCTCCTCCATCACGACTACCAACGTCGATGACCATGAGCAACCGTCGTGCATATGGAAGCTGCACTACGCTGCACACGCTAGCATAACGCGAAAGACGAAGCACGTAACTGACACACTAATACAACGCGCAAGACAAAGCACGTAACTGAATCGTCACCGAGTCAAATCAGCGCGTACAGCGCGTCGTAATTGCAGCCTCCGCGATCAACTTCAGAAACATTTTCAGAGCTAATTGCGGAGGCCACGCTCCGCTGTGCTGAGTACGGTGAACGCCACCTAGGTGGCGTTGGTAGTGCTTCTTGATGCCAGCGTCCCTTCGAATGCTGGCATCGAGGCGTCGTAGTGCTGAGATCACCGAAGCGTTCACTGTCGGTGCGCGTTAGTGTCATAATGCAGTACTTCTCTTTTCTGCTCGTAGGTGGCGGCACCGCCCCGAGCAAGAGCGCGGGTACACGGAGGAGTGTTAGATATATAAGGCGCGTCTGTGTAGCTCTCTGCAAATGCGTTTGTGGCGCAATGGGTTAAACGCTCGGCGATCTATCGTCGCGGACCGAGAGGTCGTGGGTTCGATTTCCAAATTTTGCATGTTTGTGGAACTTTTTCTTCTGGTTTCTTTCTTTGTATTATGTGCTATGACGTATTTCCGTGACGGAAATACGTCAGTGAAGTCTTGGTGGACCCCGGCATAAAACACTTTCATGTTAAAAACAGGGATTAGGTTACACCATAGAAAATATTAGACCTATCTCTCTTACTTCTAATATGGTCAAACTCATAGAGAGGATTCTACATTACAGAATTACTGTCTGGATGTCGGATAATTAATAATGAATCCAAACCAAATAGGCTTCAGAGCTGACTGCTCTATATGGTGTGCCCATGCTGATTTAGAGAGCCGCATACAACTCGCTAGAAAAAGAAGACAATATTCTGCTTTAGTGACATTAGACATAGCTAAAGCATATGACTCCGTGGAACATACAGTGTTACTGAATGTACTACGGAATCATAATGTCCCAAAATATATTATTGCGTGGTTGGCTGAATTTTTGAGATCGAGAATTTTATTGCTTTAAGGATGGCTGCTCTTCCTCTAAATTCAAACAGACTCGTGGTGTCCCCCAAGGAGCAGTCTTATCTCCAATATTATTTAACATATTAAGGAGCTCCATTCCAGCCAATCAGGACGTGCAAGTTTACGTTTATGCAGATGATATTGCATTCTTCGCGGCCGATAACAACATATATTCTTTATACCAAAAATTGCAGAGATACTTGAGTATGCTTGAGGTATGGCTTCAATCAATTTGCATGACATTAAATGTAAGTAACAGCGCAATATTGGTGTTCCCACTAACGGATCCGGTTTCAGTCTCTATAGTTTACAATCAAGAACCAATTCCCCAGGTTGAGTCTCTTAAATATTTAGGTATCATTTATGATGCAAAACTCAACTGGAGTCCACATATAGAAAATGTAGCATCTAAAGCACAGCGTGCTTTAGGTTTACTACACAGACTGAGCAACCGAAAGTATGGGCTACGCAGGGATGCCCTCATAATGATATACAAAATGTACATGCGTCCAATATTGGAATTCGGCTGTGTATTATTCTCAGGAAGCCCTGCTTATAAAACTAAGCCTCTGGTCCTGTTGGAGCGTGAAGCCCTGCGCCTGCGCCTGGGACTCCCTAGGTTTGTAGCAAACAATGTTCTTTATCAGGAAGCGCGCCTACCAACATTGCCCTGCAGATTCCGCATCTTAACGATACAAACATTTGTAAAATTTTACAGTTTTCCAACTAGACGATCCGAGTATGTATTTATAAACGATCCAAACTCCTTCTTTCTAGCTCATTGGCCACGTTTTCACACCCCACAGATTATTTTTGTACAAAAACAATTAGACAGTTTAAATGTAAAAATTCGAGACGTTATTCCATCGTATGACTCAAATCAAAATTTAAAGATTGAATTCGATGAAATTTTCCCACAGAACCCTAAGTTTCATTCAGTCAGGTTATTAAATAATTTATTGCAAGATTACCTTGCACACGTACACACAATTAACATAATTGCCACTGACGCTTCTGTGAACGACGATAAGGCGGGCGTAGGCATTTTCTCGATGTCACTTGGCTGGTCATTCTCCTTGAGACTGCCAGATTTTACTCCCGTATTTGAAGCTGAGCTCTTAGCAATGATTCTTGCACTGCGTAAACTCCCTTTACATGAATCCAGCGCGGTAATTATAACAGATTCCCTTTCTGTCTGCTCTGCGCTTACAGCTTCAACAAATTCCCCGGCTTTAAAGACGTTTCTAACATTAGTTCCCACCCAGCTGAATCTTGTAAAATTATTATGGGTACCAGGACACTGCGGATTACATTTAAATGAAATGGCCGATTCATTAGCGCGAGCATCCCTGAATGGACCAATAATATCGGTCCTTCCAGGGGTGGCACAAATAACCGCGATGAGATATCGGAATTTTTCAATTCGTAGAGATATAATTGAAACAATAACATCATGGACTGAATTTCAACACCTAAAATTTCCGTGGAAAATACATTGGTGTCCATCAAGACAATCGGAAGTAATAATCACAAAATTACGCTGCCGTGTCCCACCATTAAACCTATATTTACACAGGGCTGGTCTGGCGATATCGCCGCTGTGTCCATTCTGTCTAGAAATAGAAACCATAGAACACTACTTTTTAATATGTCGCCGGTATAAATTACAAAGAAAAAGACTTCTTGAAATTCCGCTCGCTAAATTAGGGGTAAATTTAACATCAGAAATAGTACTCTCTTTCGGTGCCTCGGTATTCGGCTTTAGCCACAGGGACATGTTTATGCCGTTTGTAGTTTCATTCAATCAACTAAAAGAATGAAATTTTAAATACATACTTTTACAACTAGAGATATAGCATGACATTTATATTATAAAAAGTGCAGTATAGGAAAATTATTCTGTCTGTTCTGATTACTAAATTGCACTGTAACAGTAGTTTCAAAAACCGTATCTAAAAGTTCAGGTGCCCAATTCTTGGCCAATCCCCCGGAGTGGGTACAAGCCATGTGCTGAGGATATCATCATCATCTCTCTGTGTTCTCAGCTGCTGTCTATCTCCTGTAAATACATTCTGTAAATAGTTTATACCCGTGACAATACTTTACAGCGACGCTTTCTACTTCTAACCCCAAGGGGGGGGGGGGGGGGGGCGGGAAGGCGACAGCAGACGACAGCCATCGCCTTCCTATGATTGGCCGGATATGCCTATTCTAAACACCAGACTAACCTGAGTCTTGGTCGAAATGAGGTCACTCACGTCTTTCAATCGCTTCCTGCGGTGTTCTTTCTACAGTTTCCGCCTCTCACTTACTCTCACCTAAGAAATCCTTCATAGGCGTTTGTGACTCCAGCGTAAGAATTTTCGTCCAGCCGCAATAATCCTACGTTGCTCCGCGGCTGCGCAGTAGTCAGGCCAACATGACGGCGCGAAAAATCCTGTCACAGTGGCCCGGTATCGTGAAATGAAAAATGTGGAGCGTACCCGACGCTAAGCGGGGTCACTAAAACGCATCGTATCAGCAAGATCAGCATTGACGTCGCTCGAATTATGCTGTCCTGTGCGCTCTCCCGGTGGCGCACAGTTTGGACAAAGCTACGACATTTCTATCTATTTAGCGGTGTAAGTGCATATTGTACGCATTGTACTGCAATACTGAACGAACTTCATATAAAGACCGGGGTGCTTGCGGCGTATGGCTGACAACTCAATAATTATTTCATTTATGTGTAATTTCCATATTTGCCTTCACACAGCACACGTGTCCGCAATTTCTCACGGACCGAACAGTGAACATAGAAATCGGGGCACAATCAGAGACAACATTAGGCTGGGCAACAAGGGAACACCACAGGGATCGGTGCTATCCCCTACCCTTTTTAACATTGCAATGATCGGGCTGCCAGAAAGACTCAGAAAGCTAGAGGGCCTCTGCCGCACTCTCTACGCTGATGACCTCACTCTTTGGGTCGACAGAGGGGGGAGCGATAGCCAAATAGACGACACCCTACAAAGGGCAATCTGGGAAACGGAAAGCTATCTGAGACCCATAGGGCTAAAATGCTCGCCGGAAAAATCGGAGATGCTAATCATGAACAAGCAGCACGTCAATATCCAGCTCCTGGTCAACAACACCCCGGTCCCAAGGGTGGACAAGATCAGGATACTGGGTATGTGGATACAAGAAAATGGGAGAAACACCGAAACAGTAAACAGACTAGGTGCCACGACCAACCAAACTTGCAGGCTCCTCAAGAGGATAGCAAACAAAAACGCGGGGATGAAGGAGGCAAACCTACTTAGACTTGTCCACTCTTTCATCATTAGCAGAATCACCTACGCTATCCCGTACTTAAAAACAACTAAAGCAGAGACAGACAGACAAGGTAGACATCCTCATCAGGAAAGGTGTCAAAACCGCCCTAGGTTTACCAGCGTGCACATCAACGGAGACGATCCTCAACCTAGGAGTCTCAAACACCCTAGATGAAATGTGCGAGGCGTAACTCACGGCACAATATGTCAGACTAACCGGCAGCAAAACGGGCAGATCCATTCTTAGGAAACTGGGCTACCGGAATCCAGATTCGCGAGAGGGGATAACCGCCATCCCCAAAGAAATTGCCAACAGGTTAAGAATACACCCCATCCCAAGAAACATGCACCCAATATACAACGACGAACGCAGGAGAAGCAGAGTCCAAAGACTCCAAAGCTCCCTCCTCCAAAAACAAGGAGTAGTGTACACCGATGCGGCAGAGTACCCAGAAGGGCACTACGCTGCAGTAGTAGTAAGCGACAAAGGCGAGCTAATCTCGAGCTGTAGCGTGAGACACTCTTCACCAGAGGAGGCAGAGATGGCGGCGATTGCCCTGGCAATCACAACCCATCAACCAGAATAATCATCACCGATTCTAAAACTGCAATCAAAGCCTATGGTAAGGTGTCGAAAGAGGCCGCCAAAATTCTGCAAGAAGGCAAGGAGAACGTACCCAATGACCTAATTAGATTAATATGGGCGCCCGCTCATAGTGGACTCACAGGGAACGAGATCGCCAACGAGGTCGCCCGAGGACTTACACACCGGGCCCCAGCGCAGGCATACTACTCCCTGTCCAAAAAGCGAGTCTTAACCACATACAGTGAAATTCTTCAACACTATAGAATGGGCAGAAGAACCCTTCCTCCCCCCCCCCCCCCCCATAGATCTCTCACAAAGAAGGTAGAAGTAATCTGGTGAAAACTGCAGACCGGTACCTTCCCAAACCCGTATATCCTACACAAATGGCATCCTGAGGTGCACTCTTCGAAATGCAAAAACTGTGAAGGCATAGCGACCCTAAATCACATGCTCTGGGCTTGCCCAGCGCTAAACGGTCTACATGGGAACCAAGAGTCATGGGAATCCTCCCTTCATAGCCAGGAAGAACATGCCCAAAAACAAGCCATCTGTCAAGCCCAGGCCGCCGCTGGAAGCCAACTGATTCCGGTCGACGTCTAGGGGGGAGGTAGGCGGTGAAAGGGGGAGCTGCGTCTCACCCCGATCACCCATACTCTCTGACGGGTGCAAATAAAGTGCTTTCTCTCTCTCTCTCTCTCTCTCTCTCAGGCGTCGACTCTGCCTCAGTGATAGTTGTGGCTTTACATGTTTTAATTAGCCGCAAGAAAAGTGGAAAAATACTTATCGAGAAAATGGTCAGGCAAGGAGACAGAATCTCTCCAGTTATACTAATTGAATGCTTAGAAGTATTCAAGCAATCCGACTGGGGAGGATCGAGGGCTGTGGTCAACGGCGAATATGTCAACAACCTTCAGATTGCCGATGACATTGTCCTGTTTCAGCAACCTTAACCGAGAAAGTGTGAAAGGAGGGTAACAAAGGCAATGTCGAACAATCTGACCCGCTGCGGTGGCTTAGTCAGCTAAGGCGTTGCTCTGCTGAGCACGAGATCGCGGGATCGAATGCCGGCCGCGGCGACCCTATTTAGATGGAGGCGAAATGCAAAAACGCCCGTGTGCTTGCGTTCTAGTGCACGTTAAAGAACCCCAGGTGGTCAAAATTAATCCGGAGCCCTCCACTACGGCATGCCTCATAATCAGAACTGGTTTTGACTCGTAAAACCCCAGAAAGAAGAAGAATGTTGAATAACCTGTCAAGCGAACAAGAATCCATGATCGGCAGTCAGGCCTTAGAGTATGTAAAAGAGTATGTTTATATTGGTCAATTACTCATAGGGAACCCTGATGATGAGACGGAAATATACATTGGAATGAAAATGGGTCGGAGTGCATACGGCCGGCACTACCAAATCGTGACTGGGAGGTCACCGTTGTTGAAAATAAAAGCACACAATCATTCCAATCATCCAGTAATATCATATGGGGCAGAAACTTTGAGGTTAACAATGAAGTGTGAGAATAAGTTAAGGACCGCTCAAACAGGTGATGATACGAAAAATGATATGCCTATATACCGCTGGAGGAGAGGAAGAGAGTGCTGTGGATCAGAGGGCGAACGGGGGTAGTGTTAGTTGAAATTATGAAGAAAAATAGGAGCTGGGCATGCCGCTTAATTTAAAGGGCAGATAATCGGCGGTTCATTAGAAGTACAGAGTGGGTGCTAGGGGAAAGGAAGCGCAGTCGAGGACGGCGGAAAATTAGGTGGGGTAATAAAATGAGGAAATTTGCAGGCATAACTTGAAATAAGCTAGCGCAGGTCAGGGGTAATTAGAGATCGCTGGGAGAGGCCTTCGCCCGGCAGTGAACATAAAAGTACGCTGATGACGTTTTAGAACATACAAAATCCGTGCGGAATTTTAACGGACTGTTGCTCTTGAGCCGCATTTCGCTTCGTACTGCGAGGCCGCAGGCCGCATTCGCATGTTTACAGAAGTGGATACCGCCCAAGCGGCACATACCATAGCACCTTGACATCGTACAATATGTGCAGTGACTGCTGTGAACAAAGTGCGTCAGTGTCGCAAGATCGACGTGTTGAACCGATTTGATCCGAAACCAGCTAGAATGTTGAACCGCTATGGGCTTCGAGTACGGTGCTGTGCTGTATTCTGACGTGCACTTTAAAATTTATGGCAACGTTGGCACTGACCATCGTGGTGATGTTGACTGATTAGCCTTGACTTCTATGAAGGGCCACTTGGGCTATGGCAAACAGTGTAATTAAGGGCTCCAGACCCTGACATCGTGAACCTATGATTTATTACCGGTCTCCAAAATTGATTTGTACACCCCTTTGTGCATTTCGCCTCTGTCGGAATGTGGTAGCCTGAACCGGCAAGAACAAGCTCTTCACCTGGAGCGAGGCATCATCGTGTCTTATCCGCGGAGCAGAAGCTAGGAAAAAGCGATGAATGCTGATTCGATGTAAAAGTGTTGATAGGCAGGGAAGTTTCCAGGTGTGGATGTTACGTAGTGAAGTTTTCTGTCATATTTTGGGAGTAATGATAGTCACGGCTTCGCGTTTCATCGTTGGTTGGCGCTTGATAACGTCTTCGAGCAGTCGCTTAGACGGTACGGGCTGGGGAAGTGGCTGATAATGAGCCTATGCGCGGCAGTAGAACCGCACCTGCAACTGTATGCAGCGCGATCACATACCATACCGGTGAACGTACGGGTGTGGGCCCTGTGTGGTGAGGCCATACGAACTGTATATTATGGCACTTTTGTTTTGAATTCTTTAATTAATATCGAAATAAATACATTTAGTTGCTTTGTAATAGGGTGCTGGTGGTGGTGATTTATACAGGCGGAGGGAACCTGGCAGACCTGGCCACCAATTGCTCCGACTGAGCGTCTCTTTCTGCCCCAAATATGTCGCGATGTGTGCAGCAGTGCTGTCTCTCGCAGAAATGTGAGCAGAATGCGTAACACTTTCACCGCAGTGCTTTTGACGATGGTGCTGTGAACGGGCGAGCGCAGTTGAGCTTGTCGGCGCTGTAGCAGACGCCCGCCAAAGGAAGCTGTCGAATGGGGGCGTGCAGTGATTTGTCGGGAGAGCATAGCCTCAACTACAGACGCATGATGTGCAATCGCGGTATCAGGCAACCGCGCTTCTTTCATTCCTTGTCAAATCGTAGCTATGCTTCCTCCTGCCTCTCATACGATGTCGTAAGTTAACTGCGCTGCCACTTCGGTTACACGCTTATCTTAGCGTAAGAACGTCTTCTCTGAGAAAGTGCGTAAGAACGGCGAAGATTAGTGAATTCCGCCCCAGTTCTAAGATCAGCGTTGTGCTGTGCGTTTCTTCTTCTTGTTCTCGCGTTGCTGGATCCCTCTGTACTGTCATACGCCTACAACACCGCCACTGACCCACAACCGGATGCTCTCGGTTTTTGCTTCTTTTACTTTCCTACACCGTCAGCACAACTTTTCCATCTCATCCAGATGCTTCCGAGTGCACTCCCGTTTCCATATTCGAGTAATGTCGGCTGCTCAACCGTTTGCTCATTACCACACAACAATCCTGCCAAAAGCTTCGACGTGACGACGGCCGACCTGCTCCTGAATCCATGGTATGGGTTTGGGTCCCACCTACGAGATTGTGTCCTCTTTTGCAAACTACTACCGAAGTTTGATGATCCTAATTGCGTCATTGCCCAAACTTCGCTCGTGAACTACACCGTCGAGCCTCTGACGACCCCAAGTGACAACCGTCGCCGGGGACGTAAAATTGTTCATGTAGACATGCTCAAGCCTTATTATGAGCCCATCCCATCTTCTTCGCCGAAGGTCGCGACGATGGCTCCATTTTTAGCCGGGAGGTGATTGTAAGGAAGAATAGAATTAGAAAGTCTCGTCGGGCCATCGCATATCTCGGAGCTAGGAGAAGATCGGTACGCTAGAAAGCGCATCGCGTGTCGCGCGGCCAGTTCGCCAATCCAGCTGAGCTATCGCTGTTGCCGCTGTTATTCTGTTCTGGCTGTCGCTCGCCAAGTCCAATGAACTGCGTCGCAAGATGGTCCGTGCATGGAAGCAGAGGAAGAGGAAGATTAAAGGTAGTGTTCGGGTGACCATGGTGTTCTACGTCCGCAACCTCCTGCTCGCGTCACACACACACACACGCACACACACACACACACACACACACACACGCACACACAAACACACACGCACACACACACACGCACACACACACACACACACACACACGTACACACACACACATATATATATATATATATATATGCATATATATATATATAACGTATCGGCGCAAATGACGGTGGTCTGCTCCTTGACCTCTGTCGGTTGCACTTCGCTCCTCGAGGAAGCAAGCCGTGTGTCGAGTGAGCTCCTGAACAATGCTTTTAAACAACGCGTTTAAAATCATAAATACGAAACTTTAGAGAGGAGCGGCGTAATGCTCACGCGTTTCTTTGGACTTTAGCGTTAAACTGCCGCTGAATTTCTTTTTCGCGGGCTCTTGGGCTACACTTGCCGACACAACCTACGTTGAAATGTATGACTAGTTATCCACCCGTTTCGCGAGCAGACAATGGCTTTATCCAAATGTTTACGTCTCAGACCAGAACTAACAACACAACACACCAACAGGAAAGTTGATGCACTTATAGTGTGCGTGATTAATTATGCACGTTACCTCCATGGGGGAGCGAAAGGAACAATACTGGCTTTGCTCCGCCACCAGGGCGACTAAGCATAGCGTAACAGTGTTGGCGTTGCGTCCATTTTGTTTCGTCGGTTTTGCAACCAAACGCACTCATTGCTCTAAACCTCTGCCGCGCAGGCGCCCTAAGCAGGATAGCTCGCCAACTGTGGTGCCGGCACCGACTGATAAAATGCGCTTGGAACGGTCAGTATGATTCTCACCAGTTAACAAAGAACAATGCATGATATATCCAAGACCGACGACCCACTTTTGGTTAGAACATCAACTTCGAACAAATATTAAGACAAATAGCTCAGCTTAAAAATCCGGCACAGAGTCGCAAAAAGCAGATGTGGACTTCCATGCCACAATGAAGAACCTCGGAAGAAATAAACCGCATCGGTATTGAGGGATCACATTACGGAACGTGTGCGGTCGTTTTGCTTATTTTTGTTTTATATACACTGTATTGAGTCTTAGAACAACTTAGGCTGGGCACTGGTGCTAGCTTGGTACCCTATTATTGCTGCACAAATGAGGTGGATCTATGTTTTCGTACTGAGGACACACATTTTCGAGCCTAGTAAAGAAATTGAAGTACAACCGCTAGTGGCTACTCACCGAAGCTCGCAAAAGATCAGCGATGAGTCCACCTGCAATAGCCCTGCTTCTCAGCCGCTTGAGCTCCTGTGTAGTAGCTTATATTCATTCTTATCTAGGAGAAAATGTCATACTTTTGTCTTTCACAGGCATGGTGACATTAACGGCAAGAAACTTCAGTACGTTTTTAGCGACTGCATTTGACTTTATTATGGGTAAATATGTAGAGTATATTTAGTAGAACATTTTAAACGTTCATCTTCGTTGACGCACTACACGATGACAGTTCGCGCTGCGGACGACATTTATAATGATAACATTTAAAAGATACAGGTTCCTGCTCAGATGGAAATGTCAAATGCAAAAAAAAAAAAAAAAAATACAAGCCATGGGGATTGCCTTGAAGTGCGTTCAGGACACTTCGCCACGCGTGGACTTCGCGGGGTGCCACTAGATGGCGAAGCGTGCCGAGAGCGTATCTAAATTCACGTTTTATTTTAGGGGCATAGGAACACCACTGGAAAACAGTGAATCAGGGTTCCATTTATCTTGCGTGCGTAATGGATCTGTCTCTGTCGTGCAGCAGAAGGTCCCCGGACTAATGTATGCGGAAGACATGGTGCTACTAGCGGACAATGCAAGGGATTTACAGACACTTGAGAATGTGTGGCAATGCAGCCACAAATCTCGGCCTTAAGTTTAGCACAAAGAAATCTGGAATTACGATCTTTAATGAAGCGACGAGTAAATGCGTGGTGTCCATTCAACAACTCGTACCTATAGTCAAGCAACATAAATGCCTCGGCGTAGACATAAACGAAGGAACGACTTACTTAAGCACCCACCAAGACAGCCTGAAAATAAAGGCGAGGCGAAATGCAGCATTAAGAAAACGTAAAGCACTTTGGGGCAACAATAAATATGAGGTGGTGTGTGGAATGTGGGAAGGAGTAATAGTGCCAACGCTAAGGTTCGCAAAGGCCATTCTAGGTTTAAAGTCGCATATCCTGTCGGGGTTGGACGTTAACAAAAGATCGGCAGGCCGGTTGGCTTTGGGAGTCCACGGCAAAACCACAAATGAGTCAGTGCAGGGTGACATAGGTTTGGCCTCGTTTGAAGTCGGAGAAGCGCGGATCAAGATTACTTGTGAAGAAAGGCACAATAACATGGATAAAAAATATAGGCAGCTAAAGTTCACAAGGATCTGTACCTCAAATGCGTGGACACAGAATGGAAGAGAGAGACAAAGAGAAACCATTTCTTCTTAACGAGGTGGGGCAACTTCCTCGTAGGGTGGAGCCCTTAGTTCAGGGCCCAATTCGCTCGCGCCACCCCGTGTGCCCGCTGGATCAGCCATAGCTGCTCTTGCGGGTCTAAGCTGGTCAGCGCAGTCTCCCAGGAGGAAGGTGAAGCAATATTGGAGTAGCCCGGAGGGCGTGAGCATTTCCAGGTACAATGATGTACTGTGGCATTTGCTCCACACTAGGGACAGTATGAGGTGATATTGTGTGGAGTGGACGAGGTGAGTTCAAAGACACTGGGGAATGAATTGGTGTGTAGCTGTCGCCAGCGATGGATGAAGACGTCATGAAAGTTGGCAACCAAGTAAAGGGTAATTGAAAGTGCAAATAGACGACCAGGAGTCATCAGAAAGAAAGTGAGAGAAACAGAGACAGTTAATTGGGTGGAAGAAAATGGAAACAAAAATGACCATGGAGATTTACAAGATATTTACAAGATAGGTGTTACAGAGCTCAGACGCATTTATGGAGAAACTTTGATCTCACTGTGCACAACGCCACAGTTTGGCGTTGTGCACAACGCCCCCCCCCCCTCCCCTCAATCGCAGCAACGCGAACCAAGCCGCGAAAACACAGGGCGGGAAAGAATGTGCATCCGCCGCAGTTAGGTTTCAAGATACAGCCGCGCGGGCGGGCGCGCGCAGCGCAGAACCGGGCCTCCACCCTCCCTACCCTACCTTGGAAGACGACGCGCTTCCTTCCCGTTTCCCGCCCTTGCGTGCGCGAGATTACGCCGCAATCGTCGGCTCACCCTCGCACGCTTTCAGTCGCGCATATATGGCGTACGGCGCGTGGGGCCGCTGCTAATAAAACAAGCATAGTACATCCACTCATAATATTCCCTCGTGAGCGTAACATGTCCCGATTGAGGCGCTGTAATAAGCGCAATTTTAACCAACAAGCTTTCTCCCATACGTATCGATGTGTTCTTACTACATGACAAGTACAAAATTTTTATTCCTAATTATGCATTGTACTGCGTTCTTTCTTTTCTTTTGCCTTCGTAAACGCTAAGTAACGTTCAGGATCGTCGACCTCACGCGTGATCCCTGGTTTAGACTTGAAATTTTTCCAGTTCGCATGCACGACAGAGACAGATTCATTGGCTCGTACGCTTAAGCTGGTTGCTTATTATCTGCTAGAACCAGCTCACTGAGCTTCGATATTTATTTCCGTTTTATTGATTTACAAAATATTGCAAGTGCAAATTAGGGCCCGTAAAGCGATAACTGGTACATATAAAAAACTTGATATTTTGTGTTATGTAACTTGGGCTAAAGTATCGTGTTTGCGAGTGAAGATATAAGCCGGAAACTTAGGTTTAGGCCGTGAGACATCCGGAACCGCGTCTGTATCGAAGCAGGAGCCGGATTCTGCTGCGATTGATGCTATCAATAGCGGTGAGTCTTCTAACATCGCGGCCTGAATCGTTATGTAATATTCGTCTCGTTAACTTACAGGTGGAGACACGTTAAGGAACTAGATCCTGCATTACATATCGGAAATCAGGACACTCGGTTGCTGTTTCCGTAACAAACATTTAGTTGCGAGGGCTTAGTTATACACACACAATAACGAAATAAAGAGAGAGCACTGTCGGATCGCGCGCCACATTCTTCATCTTGTTGTAGCCGTGGCCATGATGATTATGGGGTTTTACGTGCCAAAACCACGATCTGATTATGAGGCACGCCGCAGGGGGACACTCCGGAATATTTTGGACCACCTGGGGTTCTTTAACGTGTACCTAAATAGTCATGGCCAGGTGCTGCTAACTAGCTTTATATATCATCACCATCATCATATATAGAAATATATATTTTTTTCTTGGTGTCCGCTGGTAACTTCTTTCGTCGACAAAACTGAATAACCATTCGATAAACTTAAGTCAAAGTACCGAATTCAACGTATTAAACAGTTGCACGCATAATTCATCCATATATCGTACTTGTTGGTTCTAAATGTTTTGGCTGTCGAGTTTGGTTTACCTCAGGATATTTATTTTTCCAGTAGTGAAGCTGTCCATCACGTTCATGCAGACAAAAAGATTTATAAGTTCTAATAGCTTTCTGTCTTTCATGCATTTGCTTCTGCTCAATTCCAGTGTATGAATGAGCCCAGAAATGTTCTCATTTGTGACTCTAATAATACTTAAACTGTTGACACGCATTGTAGTTAGGTAGACATCAATGGTATGAACAGTGGCATGAACAGTTATTTAATTACCATGCTGCTTGAGCACCCTAGAACAAACAGTGTACATTTGCAGTCACAAATCATTACAACTTATATGACACAGCTTTTTGTATTCCACATTGCAAAATTGTGCGTTTTTTTTCAATTTTTGTGCCTACAAACGCCCCATTAACTTTCATAATTAGGACAGTACGACGTCTCAAATTAGATAATGAATCATAATTACCTCATTAATGTCTAAGTAAGGAAAAAATTACTGGCGGCAACTCGACCGTACTGGAAACAATAGGCAATACGTTTTCTTCGAGTAAGACAATGGTTCTATAAAACCTTGGTGCATGATAGTTGGGCCAGCCTGTATGCATATACAGGATGTTAATTTTTAAGTTTTACGGAATTTTTAGAAATCGCCTGTGGCAGGTAGCATAATTCTTATCATTGAGCTTAGTTATTCGAAGAGACGGACATTAGTAACACGAGAAATAGGAACACATATTGTACTAATAAACAGAAATTCACTAAATAACTTCTTAGTTAATTACGTTACGACACTTATTGCAATTTACGAATTGTAGCCGCTGAGCTTGTGAGGAATCAGATTCCAGAATGACACCAGTTTGGAGATGTGCGCCATCAAACTCGGCGTAAAAATGCACTGTTGTTTCACTTACTTTTGTACGGATATGCTGTTTTAAACAATCAAGCACAAAAATAACTGGAACGCTCCTGTGTATTGTCGTACACTTTGGGGAATAATATCTCGAAACTGGTGTCATCCTGGAAATTCATTTCAAGTGGATGCGCCTTGCAAGCTCTCCGGCAACAATTCGTAAATTGTAATATGTGTCGTAAAGTAATCAACTAAGAAGTTCATTACAGAATTTTTGGTAGTTAGTTGAATATTGGTTTTGATTTCTCGTGCTACTAATGTCCGCCTCTTCGAATAACCCAGCTCCACAATAAGAATTATACTGCCTGCCACAGGCGATATTCAAAAATTCCCTACAGCCTAATTTTGAACACCCGCTATAGTGTGTGTGTGTGTGTTTAGAGAGAGAGAGAGAGATTGCATGCTTCAAGCTACTTCTGATGACAGTAGAGGTCGCCAAATCATCTGCGCTGACGCCGAAGCCCGAAAAATGACGCTTAGTCTGCTAAAAGCTTGCGTTTCTGGGCCACGTCATCAACAACTCTGGAGCCCGTCCTGATCTGTAGACTAACAAACTGCCTATCGTGAACTTGCCACAGCCTGCCGAGAAGAAAGGAATAAATAGACTTTTGGTATCTGGGCCTTTATAGACGCTTTGTCAAGGACTTCTCCCTCATCGCCGAGCAACTGACTCGTCTCACGAAATGTGAGGTTGAGTTCAAGTAGGAAACGCAATAGGTTGAAAGAGTGCAAGAGCTTAGACGGCGCCTGCAGTCGCCAATAGTACTCGCTCATTACGCTATCGAAAGCAGAAGCTAATTATTCTACGGCAGAAAAAAAGAGTGTCTTGCTATTATTAACAGCGGAGCTGTTTAAGGTCGAGGTTGGTCCCTACGGAGCGATGGTGTTCTAAGTTTCGAGCGAAGTGGACAGAGTGTGAAATGAGTAGAGGAGGTGTAGATGGAGAAAGAGAGAGAGACAGACACAGAGCAAGGGAAATAAAGAAACAATTTAAAAAAGTTAACTTTCATGGTGAGGCGGGATACGAACCCGGGCACCCACGGACCCAAGGCGAGCGTCATAACCACTAGGCTATACTTTTTTTTTCTTTATTGCCATTTCACAAACACAAACAAAAATTATCAGATACACATGTACATATTCTAAATACACCAGCTACAACTCGGCCGGTGTATGCGGCTTAAAAATGCTTCACAGAAGCTAATTGATCCAACATAGGTAGCCATTCTGGGGGTTCACCTTGGGCTCTGAACAAGTCTCGGGTGTAGATCACACTCTCAACAAAATAGTGTCTTGCTGAGTGAGTTTGTATATGAGCATGCCTAATATCCATCCTCGTCTTCCATACGCTATTGCATGCAAAGCAACATTAGCATATCACTCAGCATTTCCCCTGTATCCGCACATGGAAGAAACCGGCTCCGTAGGGACCAACCTCGACCTTAAACAGCTCCGCTGTTAATAATAGCAAGACACTCTTTTTCTGCCGTATAATACACCCACGCTTGCAGACCACGCATTTATGGAAACCATATGATTGCTTTGTACCAACGATTCTAAGACAGCTTGCTATGGGCGAGAGAAAGAGAAAATGAGTGCGGGAGAGAAAGAGACAGAGAAAAAGAGAGTGACACAGAGAGCGAAACAGAGATAAAGGGAGAGAGAGGCGGGAATTGAATCCAAGGTCCGAAGGCGAGCGAAATACCCACTACGCTATACACTCACGTTGTTTAATCAAATTTCACAAGCTTTAAATTGGATTAAACTTTTGAGCTACAGCCATCTTGCGTCCTTTCCTAGATGGCAGGCCCTTCAGTGTCGCAAAGGACCATAACGGAATGTTTGCTGGCTGGATGAAAGAAACTGGCTGGATTGAAAGAACCTTTCATTTCCTCTGATGCGGCGGAGCCTAAGCTGAAAGAACTCGGCATCATTTTAATTTACATGTCCGAACGGGACGATGACTCTTTCCTAGGGACAATGAATCATCATCATCATCAGCAGCAGCCTATATTTATGTCCACTGCAGGACGAAGGCCTCTCCCTGTGATCTGCAATTACCCCTGTCTTGCGCTAGCGTATTCCAACTTGCGCCTGCGAATTTCCTAACGTCATCATCCTACCTGACTTTCTGCCGTCCTCGACTGCGCTTCCCTTCTCTTGGTATCCCTTCTGTAACCCTAATGGTCCATCGGTTATCCATCCTACGCATTACATGGCCTGCCCAGCTCCATTTCTTCCGCTTAATGTCAACTAGAATATCGTCTACCCCCGTTTGTTCTCTGATCCACAGCGCTCTCTTCCTGTCTCTTAACGTTACTCCTAGGATTTTTTGTTCCATCGCTGTTTGTGCGGTCCTTAACTTGTCCTCGAGCTTCTTTGTTAACCTCCAAGTTTCTGCCCCATATGTTAGCACCGGTAGTATGCAGTGATTGTACACTTTTCTTTTCAACGACAGTGGTAAGCTCCCAGTCAGGATTTGGCAATGCCTGCCGTATGCACTCCAACCCAATTTTATTCTTCTGTAAATTTCTTTCTCATGATCAGGGTCCCCTGTGAGTAATTGACCTAGATAAACATATTCCTGTACAGACTCTATAGCCTGACTGGCGATCCTGAATTCTTGTTCCCTTGCCAGGCTATTGAACATTATCTTTGTTTTCTACATATTCATCTTCAACCGAATTCTTGCACTTTGTCGATGAAGGTCCTCAATCATTTGTTGTAATTCCTCTCCATTGTTGCTCAATAGGACAATGTCATCTGCAAACCGAAGGTTGCTGAGATATTCGCCGTCGATCCTCACTCCTAATCCTTCCCAGTCTAAGAGCTTGAATACTTCTTCTAAGCATGCAGTGAATAGCATTGGAGAGATTGTGTCTCCTTGCCTAACCCCTTTCTTGATAGGTACCTTTCTACTTTTCTTGTGGAGCACCAAGGTAGCTGTGGTATCCTTGTAGATATTTGCTAAGATATTCACGTATGCCTCCTCTACTTCTTGATTACGCAATGCCTCTATGACTGCTGGTATCTCTACTGAATCGAATGCATTTTCATAATCTATGAAAGCTATATAGAGAGGTTGATTGTACTCCGCAGATTTCTCGATTACCTGATTGATGGCATGGATATGGTCCATCGTAGAATATCCCTTCCTGAAACCAGCCTGTTCTCTTGGTTGACTAAAGCCAAGTGTTGTCCTGATTCTATTGGCAATTATCTTGGTGAATATTATACACAATACTGAAAGCAAGCTAATGGGTCTGTAATTCTTCAATTCTTTAACGTCTCCCTTCTTATGGATAAGTATAATGTTGGCGTTCTTCCAGCTCTCTGGTACACTTGAAGTTGTGAGGCATTGCGTATAAAGGGCCGCAAACTTTTCAAGCATGATATCTCCTCCATCTTTGATTAAATCTACTGTGACGTCTCGGTCACAGCTCCAGGAGGCAGACCGGACGGCCAGAGGACGTAGGACCGAAGAGCACACTCCACCACTTGTGACGTCTCGGTTGGAACGACGTTTATTAGGCCCGGGAGCTCGTCAGCGAACCAGTGCAGCACATAGGCGATGATGATGAACACATATACAGGCGAAGAGGAGGATAGGTAAAAGTGCGAGGATGATGATGATAACATACAGATGAGGAAGATGTGCGTAATAAACGCCCACACTACTGTTATTCCATCTTCTCCAGGCGCTTTTCCCCTGGTCATGTCTTTCAGGGCCCTTCTAACTTCATCGCTAGTTATAGAAGGAGCTTCTGTATCCGGTGACTTAAATATATCCGGTGACTTCTGTATCCGGTGACTTCTGTATAGCGGTGACTTAAATCGAGCTGATTCGGAGTTAAGATGCCTTGTCGGGTACTTGGACGGGAAGGTCGACTTTGACCCGAGGGTGTCTTAAGAATGGATTGTCTTTGTTTTCGCGTCAAAACGACATTCTCATAAACAAAAGCTTCTTGGCAGTCTTTGCAATTTACCTTCCTTCTGGTTTTGATTTACCACTTTGGCCAGGCGTTCTACACGCTTTTCATGATGATCCGACGACCGGGCACCTTCGGTTGTCCCCCGTGATCGCGCGTATGCAAGAGAAGTATTACCGGGGCTGACTGACCATCGACATTGTCCATTATATCAAATTGTGCCGAGACTATGAGCGACGCAAGATACCACCGACAAGGCCAGTGGGGTGGCTACAGCCGATACCGCCGCCTTGCGACCGTTGTGGCACATCGCAATTCACTTAGTGGGGGCGCGGTCGACTTCAACATCCGGAAATAGGCGGATAGTCGTGACTACAGACTACCTATCCGCTACGCCGAAACGAAAGCCCCGCACAAGGGTACTGCAGCTCAAGTGGCAAAATTCTTCGTCGAGAGCATCCTCCTATGACATGGCGCCCCACAAGTCCTCATCCCCAACAAAGGAACGAGTTTTACGGCAGAGCCTACTCAAGCCATTCTCAAGTGCTGCTTGAGAAGTCACCGCCAGACTACCGCCTACCACCCGCAGACGCATGGCCGTACCGAGTGCCAAAATAAAATCCTTCCCGACGTGTTATCAATGTACGTCAGCATATTAGCCAGGACATGGGACGCCTTCCGTACGAAACCTTCGCTTACAACACGGTAGTACAAGAGACAACACCGATGATGCATTCCAAGCTGATTTTCTGAAGGAACCCTACAACTACGCTATACGCCTTGCTGCCGCACATCAGCGACCAAGACAAGCTCGACGTAGACGGGTATCACCAGCGCGCTGGAGTCCGACAACGTGCTTGCCTGTGCATCAAGAAAATGACCGACACTAGACATTACAATCTTCGACAACGCTTTGTGGAATACGTGTCCAGCAACCGGACTTTGAAATAAACACGCAGCCGTCATCTCAGTGAAAAACTTCAGCGACGTTATCTCGGTCTGTACAATATACTGCGACGTCTTGGTCTACATGACTATGAGTAGGGCTCCGTGTTTTCGGATAAATAAGAAAAAATTCGATAAACACTCACCGGTAAAATGTTTCACAATTCGGATTTCTCCGATAAACTCTGATTTTAACGGCCAATATGACCCTCTTCCGTTCTTTATCGAAATGGTATGTCCTCAGGAGTCATTAGTACATCGGCCTGTTTGGCCGATATAAACTTTACCTCACGTCAACAGTATCTCGTAGAGCACACCCATCGTACATGTAACAAAGGGCTTGTCGCGCACGGAGCGACAAGCGTATGACCGCTCAACGACTGCCGCAGACCGTCATGGATACTACGCTGCTGCCGCTGAAAAGTGGAGACAGACAGTTGAGAGGAACCTATTCGATGCGCTCCAGTCCACCTGTGAATCGTTTTGGTATAGTGTTGAAATTGTGAATCTAAATTTGAAGCATGAGTTACCCTGAGCGTTCGAAACCTATGCGCTGATTTTTAAGTTATGGTGTTTTTTTGAAACTGACGACATGAGCCAACTCATCAGTGATGTTGCGAACTATCATAGGTAATTAATAAATAACATTCTTGAACCCCTGTCGCTTTGGAACTTCACACTTTCCAGTGGCCAGTGCTTTCTCGCTGCGCGCTGAGTCTTCTAGCGCAAACGTTGAAAGGGCATTTTCAAAGCTGATAATCATCAATCGAAAGGAGCGTGCTTTCATTAGTGACAGCAACCTCGTAAATAATGATTGCGTCTATTACAACAAGCTATAAGGTTGTAATACGGACAAACGTAGGTGTTTTGCATTCAACTATTCGTGCTTGTGTGTATATGTGTTTGTGCGTTCAAACCTTCCTAACAACAAAAATACGCTTCGTGTGTTCTGATGTTTTCGTGTTCAGATATCGTTTCATCTAAGATTTTGAGATTAATGCAAAATTTGACTCCGAATTTCGGAGAATTGGGGATTTACGAGAAATAAACTCCGATAAACTCCGAATTTCAGCCAGAAAATAATCTCCGAAAAACACCCTCCGAATTTCAAGAAAAATAAACTCCGAAAACACGGAGCCATAATTGTGAGGCTGTGCCTGACGGTGCCACACTACCACACCGGTGCCGTCCGTGACCTGTAGTCGCCCACCCAGTGCCTCTCAAGCCACTGCTTGAACGCTCACAAACTGTGATGTTCATTCTTTATTATTAGAACGCAAGATATAAAATCTGAGTAATTCGTCAGCCCGCCAAAGCAAAAATGCTATTGAGCCGGTTAGGGCAGTGCTTTGGCCTGAATGACAAAGTTTTGTGCTTCAAACAACGGAAACAATAGAAAAAGATAGGTACAGCAGGAAGATAAAAAGAAATATACATATAGAGACACATTTTCCTTATGTATTAATAACCCGAAGTCCGCGAAAGCATCGAGGCTTTTATGCGGACCACTGTAAAGTTTCTCTTAGCAAGGCATAGTACATGTTTTCTTTCGCTTTTCCTCATTCCTCCTTTTCCGTTATCCTCCATCGCTCGACTAATTTCCAATTGTTGTTCCTGCACAAGCAATAACGTAAGCAATTACATATTTCAGCTAAAAAAATATTGTGTGTACAGCACGACCCTCCAGTCCAATGTGAAAACTTCAATTCTTACTTCTTTTCTTCGTTTCCTTTCGACATGTATCTTGGATTTGCTTTTCTATTTGTTTGCCGCCTCAGGCGATGCTTTTAGGTGGGGTGGATTGACGCAAATACCTGCTGTATAATTTCTTTTTATTGCGATAGCAATTATATGGACACTCAAAAGCAGATTTCTGCCGTCGGCGTCGCCGTCGCCGTCGCTGTCGCCGTCGCCGTGAGGTTCCGTATGACGTCATTTGGAGAAGAAATCGTCGCCGCGCGCCGAACGCTGTATGTGCGAGTGAAAGGGCGCGAGGGGCGCGTCTTTCACGGGGAGTGAACGCACGGCGGAGAACAAACGCGCGTTCTGCGCCGTGCTCGCTTAAGGGCTGCAGAAGTAGGCGTCTCTGTTCTCCTTCACAATCACCATGTATGTAGAGCAAACGCGCCTTCTTCCAACGAGCGAGAGGCCGTGGGGGAGGGGGAGGGAAGGGAGGCGACGTTTAGCTGCGGCACGCAGTGCCTATTTATATCAGAGGCTCCGGCAACAGTCACCAACGCCGCACGCATTTTGAGCGAACGCGGGCAAAACGCCGATGGCGTCGACAACAGTTCTGCGTGTTGTTGCTACCAAAGCCGCTCACCTTACTTCGTATGACATTGCTGTGTTGCTATCGCATTCGTTGCTTCGCCCTTAGGGCGAAACTGTGACATTTTTTGTTGATGTTTTTAGCAACGAAGCTGTTCTTGCTAACCGTAAAAAGTGGCGCCTGCTGTCGCAAAACCTCGCCGCGCTATGACGTAACTGTGTTACCGAGCAAAAACCCGGCGGAGCGGCGTGTGCCTCGCCTCATCTCCGTGCCGTGCAGATGATGCCTTGACATGGAACGTTAAGGAGAGGGGAAAGAGAGTATGCGCGCGGCGCGCGCAATGCTCGGGTAGGTAAAGAGAAATTCAGAGCGAGATAGAGAGAGAAACAAATTGTAGGAGCACCAACGAGGCAACGAGGCAAGGCGCACAGCTGCTGCCGACACCGCCCGCGTTGCCTAGCCACCCGGACGCCGAAGCAGTATCGATGACGTCACCTCGGGTTGCCTAGTAACGCCGGCTGAGGCACGACTCCTGCCTGCCTGCCTGCGTTTGTGGCATGCCAGGAATGCTGTAGCTCGTAGGCGCCGACGCGTCCAGCGCTAGTCACGCGAAATGTCGCGAAACGGAGGTACCTGCGAAAATAATCACTCGAGAATATGTTCCCTACATGCGTAGTTAAGTTAAACCAAGTTAAGGCGTAGCAGCAACCAAGTTAGTACCTAGCAGCAGCAGCCTGTAACACTTGAGGATTGACACTTTCGCTGTGCCTAAGCTTTGCACGACCGAGTGCAAACCTGCCCGCTTTTAACAGCGAAGCTGTTCCAGCTTCCCAAGTAACACAGAACGTTGTGCAAACGTTGCCTGATTGTAACAAATGTCAGGCAACGTTAAACAGCCAACATCAACGTTGAATGTAAGTTGCCAGCTGTACGTTCAAGTGATGTCACAAATAAATGTCACAGCAATATCCCAACACTCACGTTGTGTCAACGCTGCTTGTAAACATCAATTTAATTTGTAAATGCTATCAATGTAGCAACGTTGCAAAACAGCACCCTCCCAGAACGTTGCCGGATGTCACCAATATTGACATTAATGTGATGCCAGGCTGCTGTAGCACTTCGCATGTGTACGTTAATGCAATTATAAGATATTTTCATTTTCAACTAAACATTCATCTTTATAATACAGTGAGGTATGGAGCTGTATAGTGGTTATGCAGTAAATAAGATTTTCTAAGGAACACCATTTTAAATTATGTTTATTGTGCTTCTGCACAGATAAGAACTGCTACAACTTATATTAATAAATGGCGGAAGCATTCACATGACGAAATGCTAATTGTTGCAACGGTTTACCTATGGTAGACAAAGTTACGCATAAATGTATTCCCTCCTTTCGCACCGAATGCACAAGACCTTGCGATTGCTTGCACGCCACATGCCACAGCAGTAGCTATCATGAATAGGCACAAGCCCCATGATACCAGTTGCATAAAAATAAAGAACACATCCACACTACACAGTGGATACACACAGATCATATCTTGTCTATATGAAAAACAGTGCATTTTTTCCAGTCCACGTATAGTTTACGTCAGGGAAACGGCACTAGAGCCGTTTCCCTGACTATAGGCCACCAATACGGCTGCAAACACATTGTACACCACCGCACATTTCTGCCACACACTACATATAGGACACATGCACGCTGCAGAGACATGTATTTTTTTAGAAGAAATCTTCGCGAGCCGCCCGATAAACACAGAAGGCTCGGACGACAGGTGCGCAACCCACTCACATTCATCACACCGACACGAAAGGAAATGCGGACGATACGGGTGTAACCTGCGCCACACGAGCTATCAACCCTCGTGGATTTGATCCTTTCCGACTGAAACAGTCACAACGCGCACGAAAACATCGCACACTGCACACGTGTATCTCCGATATCGTGTCAACAATTACTGAGGCTACAATTCATGTTGACGACATCAGAAAGTTATTTAAAACGAAGTGACGGCGTAGAAAACGTAGGCAGCACCGCGAAACCTCATGGATTAGCTTCGAGACAGCTTCGAGACAGCCCAAAACGTTAAAATCACGCCACAGCGCCGGCTTGATAAGAATAACGTACGCTCATCTCGAAGGCCATGCTTTTGCTGGCTGCAGACGGCGGAAGCAATTCAAAGGTACAAATACGTGATAGAATGTCTTTCTGCTCTAAACTATAGCGTAAAATATAGATTGTTTTATGGGTATTTTGTCTCAAAACATCTATACGTAGTTGGGTGCAACCGCGCACAAAGTTTTAGTTTGTGATTGTACCGGTTAATATTTTTGGCACCACAGAGGCCACAACAGTCTCACAAGTATGCAGGCGGCGCTGTTGTTTTTCCTCCATGTTCTGTGATGGCGGTCGTATGTCCGGGTGCAACGATGCGTTTACTTGGTCGTGTGTTTTTGTGTTTGGTGCAATGCAGTGGGTCGCAGTTAGCGTGCACAGAAGCGCCTGAAGATACCTTGTGTCATGCTGCAAACTTGCCGTATGCGTGGTGCGCCAGGCAAATGTGGACCAACGATTTTATGCCGTGGATTGTGGCCCCTTTGTTCTCGTTGTAGAAAGTTGGGCGGACGTCGCAAAGAAATATTGTGTGTTGGCGCGCCTCAGCTCGTCCACTACGCATGCGGGCAGTAACATCGTCGACGCAACACCGGCAACATGGAGAGCGCTTTGCGAACGCGTCGTACCATTCAAAAGGTAAGTAATCGTGCTGGCTAACTACACGCGTATTGTGCGAGCTTCTGGTGTGTGCATAGCATGCGCCAAGGTACGAAATAGAAGCCCCGCGACAACAGTGAAACCTGTGCTTATGCTTGCTGAACGCAGGTTGTCAGCACTTAGTTAATCAAGTTTATTGCTTCGATGAGAAATTGAAAATCTTGATAAGCGTTTTCTTCCGATGAGAAATATAACGTTCGGAAATAATCGTGTTCATCATGTGCGTGATGTGCGCGCTGTGCGTGATCTCCCGCTTTTCTGCTGAAGTTGCATAATAACGACTCAGTTGCCTCTTCACCGATTCTTATTGCAAGGACGTTTCTTAGCCTATAAATGCTTCAACG
The DNA here is from genome assembly GCF_013339745.2 of Dermacentor silvarum. Lineage (NCBI taxonomy): Eukaryota > Metazoa > Arthropoda > Arachnida > Ixodida > Ixodidae > Dermacentor > Dermacentor silvarum. The sequence goes on along the minus strand of NC_051158.1, from coordinate 107,526,872 downwards.
TTGTTAATAATCTCTGCTTACGAAGTTTTAGGTTTACGACAGTTTTAGAGAAAAAAAAATGTAAGCAATCACACCTTGCTACTAGTAAACTTACTTTTAAAGACAAGATGTTTTGACATACATTATACGTACCTAAACGTGACAGGGGAAAGTTGCTTAAACTGATTCATGAAAAAAAGGAATTTTTTTGTAAACAAACATTTCTTTGCTATGTGCTGCTGCTGCATGTCAATAATTTTACTGTGATGAAAGGGTCCCCATTATCAAGACATTCATCAGTGACATTTACTTTGTGGTCTGTTGCCACCCTGCACTAATGCAAGCATCGTTTTCGTGACCATTTCTAGATGCTCCATGCATGTGCAGACAATTTGACAGCTTTATTTAAAAGCTATGTGCCACTGCTATAAGTTAGCACAGAACCTATTTTATAGTGGCGAGGCTGTGACCCACAACAGTGCCCACATAACAGAGGAGCCACTAGACCCTTGGCTATGCCTGCCGTAGCGCAACATGTAATCTGGATGGTCGGGTCAGGTATGTATGTAGTGTACGTGTTCCAAAAAGTAGCATCTCGGTATCATTCGTGTATAAGTTAATCGACATTACTCAACACAGTTTACTAAATAGGCCAAATATTTATGCAAGTTGCTCTTTGTTTGTGTTCATAGCTGTTATACGCACCTTATCGTGTTCTATATAAAAACTAGACCTAACATGTCCTCACGTTAAGTATTTTTTCTTGCATGAATCGCTTGGCTGCAAGTTACATTTTAGTTTGCTTAATACACGCTCTGTTCATCACTTTTTAACACGAAAGTGTTTTATGCCGGGGTCCACCAAGACTTCACTGACGTATTTCCGTCACGGAAATACGTCATAGAACATAATACAAAGAAAGAAACCAGAAGAAAAAGTTCCACAAACATGCAAAATTTAGAAATCGAACCCACGACCTCTCGGTCCGCGACGATAGATCGCCGAGCGTTTAACCCATTGCGCCACAAACGCATTTGCAGAGAGCTACACAGACGCGCCTTATATATCTAACACTCCTCCGTGTACCCGCGCTCTTGCTCGGGGCGGTGCCGCCGCCTACGAGCAGAAAAGAGAAGTACTGCATTATGACACTAACGCGCACCGACAGTGAACGCTTCGGTGGTCTCAGCACTACGACGCCTCGATGCCAGCATTCGAAGGGACGCTGGCATCAAGAAGCACTACCAACGCCACCTAGGTGGCGTTCACCGTACTCAGCACAGCGGAGCGTGGCCTCCGCAATTAGCTCTGAAAATGTTTCTGAAGTTGATCGCGGAGGCTGCAATTACGACGCGCTGTACGCGCTGATTTGACTCGGTGACGATTCAGTTACGTGCTTTGTCTTGCGCGTTGTATTAGTGTGTCAGTTACGTGCTTCGTCTTTCGCGTTGTGCTAGCGTGTGCAGCGTAGTGCAGCTTCCATATGCACGACGGTTGCTCATGGTCATCGACGTTGGTAGTCGTGATGGAGGAGACGTGCCACCAGGCGTCAGCGTGGGTGCATCAACGCCTAAGGGCGCTTTAGCCACAAAACACCAATAGACATTATATATCAATGTGCAATAAACATTACACTACTTCTGTGAAGACACGTTTCACTTCGTGTTCTATACCGATT